>NW_027106269.1:106164-124314 GCF_000696795.3 Halyomorpha halys | reverse complement strand
CCAAAGTTTTTCTTCCTTTTAGTGAAAATCGGATGACCCTCCCATAACTACATATTGACTAGTACCCGGGAGAGAATATCGTCTAACGACGACTTGAAGAAGCTCAAAGGATCGCACTTAGTGAGCGATAAATAAATAAGAGGAAAGAGGTAGCCGATTAGAGTATGGCATAGGTACCGGTAGCCACATCTGATGCAGGCATTTTCACAAGCAATAAATGGGGGAAATAATCCCCCCAAGTCCCGGTTTTACAGAGAAATTGATATTTTATTTAATTATTTCATTTCAGGTCCCCTCTATATACTTGCAATACTCCGGGTATTAACAGCGATTCCCTAAATCATTACGATCTATTATGATGATTATCGTGACTTAAAACATCTTTGGCATTGATTTGAATGATGTTTGGCCTCTTTTTTCTTTGCTCTGCTCCATTGTAAATGTAATTATTTTTATTCCTCTTAATACTTTAAACTTTTATATTTTTTTTATTCATCTAATTCTTTTTGCCCATCTGGGCCCTGTTTCATAAGAAATGCTAATAGTATTATTAGTTGATAGTACAAGTGTAGAAGCTAGTGTGGTAATAATACTAATACTCATTTTTTTCATGTTAGGGATGACTATTAGTGTTATTACAGGAATTAAAAAATACTAAAGTACAAGTTACTATTGTACAAGTCTGTGTGATTGAACTAAGATAAATCTACAAGACTAATAGTATTAGTTTGTACTTTATTATGAAACAGGGCCCTGGAGAACAATAATTTTCTTATAATCATGTATTACGCTAGCAATTATAGAGGTGAGTTGTAGGATGTATAATAATTTCAAATTCCTCAATAAAAAATATATATTTAATTTACAGGTAAAATAGTATATTACAAAGAAGTAAATAATTTTATACATTCAGAAAATGGATATATTCTCAAAATAATTTTCTTTGAATGGCTAAATTTTTTCGAAACACTGTGTTTTGATTGTATACACATATTTTTACATATGAAATGCTATATTAATTATAGAGAGACTGTTGTACATTTGTCACTGTGTACTTTACATCTGCCTCAGAGTTTTAGCCGGTACTATTATTTATGTGAATGATCTGGGCTATTAAGAATGAACAGTGCAGGTTTCTGGGATAATGGTTGTCGATGAGGTTTAGTTTTGGACTTAGTAAAAAATAATTTTTTTTAGCACTAGATGAAGCAAGTTTTTGTTTTGTTGCTTGTTATTTATACATATTTTTTTTGTATGGATCATTGACTGACTTAATCAACGGATGATGGTCTGGGTGCGGTCTAAAAGGAAATCTAATGCTACAAAACTATTTATTAAGAGCCAATATTTTGTCCAATTTTTGGGGTATGAGGTATTTCATCCTTAACGAAAGCTCTAATGAAGCCATTCCAAACTTTGACTCCAAGGAGTTAATTCTAGACCATCTTTTTACTTTCACTTACCTATATATGGAATAAACAGGAAGGGAAAGTATTGTGATTGTGGAAAATTCTTAATTCCAATTTTTGAAGGAAAAACATGCTTTGAGATACCCTGAATCCAAATAGTCTGCAAAATGTTCTTTGTCTGTGTGTGGTATGCCTAGCTCAAAAATAAAATGTCATATGAAACTGAAATTACATATTTAAGATGGGTGACAGCAACTTTCAAGATAAAAAAGACCGACCGCCACATAGAAATGATTTTTCACATTTTCTCAAAAACTGCTCTAACGATTGAATTAAACTCGGCAAATCTATGTAAAATTAGGTATTAGATACATTTTATACTTATTTAAATAGTTTAAAGGATATTGAAAAAATCGTCCTCTAAAGTATCTTTAATTTTGTTTATTCCAAAAAAATAAACAATTCTCATTTTTAGCAATAATAAATAATAGACAAATACGAAATATAGAATTTATGAATAACTAAACGAGAAAAAAAGTAAAAATATAAGCATCCCATTTGAATGAGAAAAGCCGAGACCGACCGATCTTTCACGATTGAGTTACGGTCACATTATCTCAAAAAGTGTATGAGTACATTGTGATCCTCGGGTACTACAGTCTCCCATACTTACCATAATTGCTTTGGGAAACTACAAAAATTAGGCTATAAAACATCACAAAAAATCACAACCATCCATGAACATAATTATTATCACTTCAAAAGCTCATTGGAGATTAGTGATATTTTTAATTTAAATGTTTTGTTAGAACAATTCCTTTCAAACGTTTTATCATATTCTCAAGAAAATAATCAAACTAAAATAAAAAAACTAAAATATGATTAAATGTTTTGGGTTTGATGCCTTAATGTCATTTTGTATTCCAAACTATTGGTTTTGTAAAGCTCATAATCTTATTCATACTGTAGTAGAAAGAGTAAATTATTTCCTGGGTCCACCATGAAATAAATTTTAATTGTCATAGGAGAAATCAAATCTGCACTGTTTTTTGCTGTAATATGTTTGAACACAAAGGAACATTACTATAAAATAAAAAAATAGTAAAGGATATTTCAAAAAGCTCTTGTTTTTTATTTTTAGGTTAAATTCATGCCATTGAAATATTTTCAGAGACACATTGAACAGGATCATAGATACTGTTTAATAAAAAAAAAAGTATCATTATTTTTTTATACCAAGATATTTCTCAAAAATAAACATTTTCTTTTTACAAGCCCCCAAATCATTCATTGTCAAAGATTGTCAAAACATTTTCTGTTCAAATTGTCACTTATCTTGTTCATTAAGCCTCCGCCATGAGAATGGACCACCAATGTAAAATGACGAGGTGTGCTTGATGGGAGATGGCTGGAGCGCTGCAGTACCCTTCCTGCTCTGCAAGAGAACTGGTTCCTGTTCTGGCTGCAACATTCTATCTACTCGCTCAGCCTCGGCCAACTCTATCTCTGGCATTGTTTTAGACCTCTGTCCATAAACAGGCCAATTCTTTGTAGGGTCCTTAATACGTATTTCAACACTTTTTATTCCATTACTAGTCCTTGGCTCTTCTGTTCGTTCCTCGACCCTTACTACCTCTTTAGGTTCAGGCTCCTTTGGAACAATTTCAATTTCACGTTTTGGTTGTATTACTGGTTTCGGCTTTGGTTTTTTTCCAAGACATTTGGTTCCAGCATCTGTTATAAATAAGACTCCTGCAACAAAAGCTATAACACCAAGAATAATTGCATTATCATAGAGTCTGTCCGGTACTTCGTCTACAGAAAGTATGAGAATGCCTCCAACTCCTACCATCATTATGAATCCTATGATCATCATAAGTCGTTCCTGAAAACAAAACAAAAATATTTTTCAAATAATATTTTGAAATAAAATATTTTAAAAATGTGATTTAATAAAATGAATATAGAATCATAGGAATACTAAAGTGTTAAATATCTTGATAGGTTCTTTTTCTGTTAAATTTTCTCTTTCATATATTGCATTACTTAAGCTTGTATCTTATGTACATTTTTATTGAGAGGGATAGAAATTGCTTAATATACAGTATGTTGCAAATTTGTTGCTAAATAGATACCAATCTCTCCATTATAAACTTCATACTCATTCAAACCCACTTTTTTATAACCTGACTACCAATAATTTTCAATTTTACTATGTGTGTTACCAACGAGTAATTTCCTTAAAAAGTCACTTACATATCAAATAAGTCGGACCACACATTTACTGATGAAATTAATTGTAATTAATGCTATATATATTGTATATATTGAGTCAATTTCAATGAAAAATATCTGGAATTCAAAATAATGATGGTTGGATATACTGATGATTTCCAACTATTACATGAAGATGCAGGAACTATTAAATTAATTATAACAACGTTAATGAAAAACTCTTAAGAATTAGGTTTAAAAATGAGGGAAAAAACAAGGTAAAACAAAATTATGGATAGAAATAGTAGAAATGGTCAATCTATTTAGATAACCGACAATATATTTGAATATATAGACAAATTTAAAATTCAATAACTAATTGAATTGTTATTTATCAATTAAAAAATTATTTTATCGTTTATGCCCATTAAACAGAAACCCGAAAGTTTAAATTATAAAACCACTATTGCCTCTACTGTTCTTCACAGCAATAGCATGCAAATGCAATGCAAATAGCACCCTAAGGTTTTCAATTGTGAAATATTGTATATAATATTGTATTGTGAAAAATATTTGTTCCAAAGAAAAATTAATCCTATTAGGATTGAAGGGGTAGTATGAATCTTTCAACCAGTTAATATAATTAAAAGAATTACATTACTGTGGTTAAAATTAATGGTTAAAAGTAAATGTAATATTTAATAAATATTTCTTATTATAACAACTAAACTATTTGTTAACAAATTTAAAGATTAAAATTCCTCCCTTTAATAAAATATAATTCATCTATCCCTGATAATTAAAAAATAATTCACCATAATAAATAAACTAAATAACTTACTCCTGTTCCTCGTTTATCTCCTGCTAAATGACCAACCAAGAAACAAGATGTGATAATAAAGAAGGATCCAAATGCCAGTTCTATGAAAAGAGCAGCAAAGGATCGTGGATCTGTGAATCTTGCCCATTTCCATTCCCTAGATTGTTTCTCAAGATAGCGAGTGACCCTTTGTGATTCCCAAAGAGTAAGGATCATGTATACATATCCACTTCCACAGAAAATCTATAAACATATAAAACTATATATAATTACAGAAATGGTCTTTATTTTACACTCCCAACAACAGACTTATAGAACGAAAACTATATTCGTGATTTTCCTACTCATATCAGCCTTAACTCAAAGTTTATGTAACGTCTAATTGATGCTAATTAAAATTAAATTAAATCTTACCGCTGAACCGATGAAGGGTCAGGCAGTACTTTGTAAGGAAGTATTTTAACTAGACCAACGGTCATGCAAGAAGGTGATTGGTCAGACTGCCAGATTTTTACCCAATTAAGGGTACCTACTTTATAAGGCTGGACGGAGGGCTCAATTTGAATTAAATCTTCAGCTTTGGAAATATAATTGGGTAATAAGGAACATGGAAATGGAGTGTTGATGTTGAACTGGATAAAGAGTATAATTATAATGAGGTATTTAATGTTGACCATAGATTTAAAATAAAGAGAAGATTGTCCGGGATGGGGTCAGTAATAGTACACAAATAAGGAAAACGTATTTAATTTGTAATTTAAATTGCAAGCCTTCATCAGGGATACAAACAAAAATATGAGATAAAACGTAAGAAAGATAAAAAGGAAAACATATATAACAATAAATTAAATAGATAGTAGATGATACCAACAGAAAATAAATATATTAATGGAATATGGTCCGGGTGCGGTAAAAAAAAACTCTAATAGTAGAATTATACTATTTTATTCAGCCAACGTTTCGTACAAATGTACTTTCTTTAATATTTCTTCTCTTATCTATTTGTTACTATTACCCTTTTCATTTACTATTTATAACCTTTAATTTTTCTTACTATATCTTACGTTTTTACATTTTATACCCCTGTTATTTTACACTTATGTTTTTTCTTTTTTTTTCCTTTTTGTAACTATAGCGTTTGTATATTTTTTAGCCCTGACGAAGCCCTGCAACGTGGGGCGAAACGTTGGCTCAATAAAATAGTATAATTCTACTATTTGAGTTGTTTTTTTTACCGCACCCGGACCATATTCCATTCATCTATACACACGGTCAATCAATAATCTTCCAGAAAATATTGTAGAGATAAGGATTATGTAAAAAAAATTAGGAAAAACGTTTTTACAAATCAGACAGTGCTCATATAAATAAAGGTATTAATATAATGAAGGGTGTGGGAGAAAATATAAATAATCAAAAATTTAAATTAACATAATAAAATAAGTAAATAATTATAGAGAATATATAAATAATGAAAAAATTGCAACTGACATAGTAAAATGTGCTAAAGAGCTTGACATACATGATATAAGGGGCAAGAAAAAAAAACGATATATCACGTCAACTATTGCTGATGGTTTAAAGTATTGAATTGATTATGAATTGTACGCCAGCAGTTTCTACTTCCAGATCTGAGTTTTCCCTCCGAGTTAGAAGTTTCTCTATTCATTTCAATTGTTCTTCATTCTTCTTACTCCTACAGATCTCTTCTCTTTTTTTTCTTTACTTATTGACTTTTCCTGACTTTCTATATTTATTTGAGCTTATTACTTTACTCATTCATATCACTGTGCTTCTTTTACCATTTGTATCATATGTATCATTTTCTGTCTTGCAGATTTTATCATGTATATTGTTCCCTTTCTAATGTAATGTAAACTATTAAAAAAAAGACAAGCAGTAGAGCTTAGTCAGCGAGGTTTTATTTCCCCTCATTATTGTTTTGAAAACTTGAGAAAAAAAGGGACCCATAAAAGGGACTTCTCTGATACTATCTCAATTCACATAAAAATATTAACTCAATTTGGAGTTAGCTCAAATAATACTGGGCACTAGTATTGTTGTAGGTATCTCATGTTTTTCTGGCTTCTCAACCTCACTCTCTTCGAATTTAATCTATTGTTAAGGTGGTTGTGTTGATTAGACGATTCTGAGTCCAATTGAAGATGTGAGGTAATCTGTGCCAGAAGGCCTGGTCAATGCACGTTCATACAGATTAAGTAGCTCATTAGGAGATGAATGGATAATTATGAAACTCGTTCAGGAGGAAATGAGCCTAGAGGTTGTGAAGGAGTAGGCCAGTCCTAGGGGAACTACCCTTGTCCTTGCATGAAAGTAGTATTTAGTCTATCAAATTGCGCTAATTTATTTCTCTGTGGTGCTTAAACACCATCAATAGATGCTATGTGTAAGATGTTAGATTTTAATAATAATAATACTTTATTTATTCTGGGACGAGTCCCTTAAGAATAATGCAGAGAAATCGAATAATATAATACACACATATTTACAATTATATTGATTTACAATTTTATGGGGTCGGGAAGGATAAGAAATTATTGAACAGGCGGGATTTAAAGGTAGGGAGGGTATTGGAGCGACAGATGTTGGAAGGGATGGAGTTCCATAAGGATGAGGTACGGATAATGAACGATCTATCGAAAGCAGCGGTTCGGTGGGACCTTGTGTATAAGTCTGAAGACCGTGAACGGGTATTGCGGGAACGAATAGAGGATTTGAATTGAAGGAACTCGGAGATGTATGAAGCGCGGCAGGATTGGATGACTTGGAAGATGAAAGATGCCAGAAAATACGTACGACGGTAGGAAGGATAAAGCCACTTTAACTCTGCATAAAAACGGGTAACAGAGGCTCCCTTTGGGATCCCGAAGATGAATCGCAAAGGAATTTATCAAACGTTTTAATTTCGTCTCGAGATCCCCAGAGATGCCCCCATATACCGTACAGCAATAGTCAAAGTGGGGAAATATTAGAGAAGTGACTAGGAGCCTTCGAGTTTCAAATGGAAATAGGTGGCGGAGGTAATTTAGACGTTTTAAAGTGGAAAAGGTACGGCAGGAAATATTCAATACATGGTTTTTCCAGGAAAGCGTTTGATCAAAAATTATTTCCAGATTTTTGATGGTGGGGTAAAATTTGATGGGACTATCATGTAGGAACAGAGTTGGAATATTAGAAACAGTTTTAAGGAGGTGATTGGACCCTATTAAGATTGGCTTTGTTTTTCTCCGCATTTAGCTTCAATATGTTAGCTCTCGCCCTTTCACAAATCCCATCCAAATCTTCTTGAAGTTTTTCTGTGGCTGATAATAGGTTGGAAGACGTGAAGGACAGGTATATTTGGAAATCATCAGCATAGATGTGATATTGGGAGTGATGGATCTGGAGGGGAAGGTCATTAATGTAAATAGCAAACAGAGTAGGAGATAGAGAGGAACCTTGAGGAGAGGGGAAGGGTCAGAAGTGACTTTGGTCAGTGACTAGGGTGAGAAGATTTTAGTGGATCAGAAGATTCTATTGTAATCTTTGTGGATTCAAATAATATATTTACCGATCTAACAATATAATAAACGGCTATATACATGTAAACTTATGTTGTTTGCAAGGAGCAATACATATATTAATATTCGATGTTTGTGCGATGACTGCAGTAGTTCAAGTTCGTCCGTACCGGTTTTGGTGGTTCTATTAGTTTCAGTACAGATTAGGAGATAGCGGTGTCGCTACTCTAGCTTCGAAAAGTTGGATAACTTTCAGAAATCTGATGAAATTAACCAACATTTCATGTTCAAGTTTGCACCTCGAAAATTCTAAAAGTATTTCAAGAAATTATTCATTTTTACTTGTTTACTTCTCTGCTGTTGCTAAGATTGCCTAATAAAAAAAATATTTTCTTTTTTTTTCAAGTTTGGTTTCTATCATTCAGAAAATACATCAAAAGTTCCAAAAAATGTGATTTTTTTTTTTTTCATACCCTCCTATAATGATGTTATTGAATATCTGGTACATACATATAGGAGGTATGCTATATGTATATCTGGGTGATGATACCTTGGATTGCCTTTTGGCATTATAAGGTTAGGTGAGGGGTCCATTGAAGGTTGTTACTTGGTTGTCTGACGCTAGTGGATTATTGGAACGGGGAGGGGCCGTTCCGCTGGTTGTAAAAAATGTGATAAAAGCTGTAAACACTCTAGTTACCGTTGAGAAATTTGGATTCTATGGGAAAAACGTTGTCTCTAGAAGAGACCTTTAAACATCGTACATAAAGTGTTCTTGTGAAACACTATACAGGTTCATAAGTTGATTAAAAGCCTTAAATTTTGGATTAAAAATTTCTAATTTTCTGAAAGCGTCTATTTTCAGCTGATCTATAAATTTAGCGTGCGTACAAAGTCCATATGGGTTATAGTAAATATTTTATAAATAATAAAATGTGTCGTCCTTTATACGCAAGGTTTTATTGTACACGGTAAAAGTTTTAACATCAATAACTACCTGGAATATGTAAGTTGGAATTTATTTTGTTGGAGAGAGAGAAGGAAAAATTGAAAACAATCGCATAACAGTCAATTCAATAAAAACTGTAAAATAACATGCTAATTTTGCCTGTGAGATTACCGATTGAACAATTATCTTTCACTGTAGTCCTTGTGTATGTGTATCTCTAATGCTTTTGTTTGGTAGCTGGAGTTAAGGGTATCGAAAGCGAATTAGAAAGCTTTAGGCGTAATCAAAGATAAATAATAGGCATTGTAACCTGGGCAAGAATATGTTGTATTATTAAAAGTTTTCCTTTCATCTTATTTTAAAAGTTTTAATACAGAAGCCTGATGCATAAAATCATTCTCATAGAACATGTATCTGCAAATAACTATAAAAATTATATTATATCATACACAACTTGCCCCTACCTCCGACCACCTCCACCTCATATCATAGCTCTCATTGAGAGCCGGCGCACCCTCAAGAACAGATGGTATCGCTCCAGGGATCTAAATATCAAATGAGCAGTCAACGCTATGACTACCCAAATAGAAAATCTTCTGAGACAGTGGAAAACAGCTATTTGGCACAAGCAGTTGCTAACTACTAACTACTCATGGTGACGTTAAGAAGTTCAGGAAGCTCACCAAAAGTGCAATGAAGAAATCCAACACCATCAGATTGCACGACGGAGACCGGCTTCTCACCCCCTCACAACAGGCGGAGCTAATAGCAGACCATTACCAACGGGAAATCGCAGTTCGAACCCTCAATGCAGAAATACCACACATGTTCAGGGATGAGAACTAGATGTTTGTCAGCACCGGCAGCTAAAAGCTATTTGGAGGAAGTCAAAAGGAATCCGCGCACCCGGCCACGAGGAAGTCTAAACGGTCTTGCTGATGCAACTCTCCATCTCACGAACCTGTACAACTCGTGCTTGCGAATGAGATACTTTCCTGAAATCTGGAAGCACGCCATTCTGTTCTCGCTATTAAAACAAGCAAAGTCAGGTTACAAGGAAGACCACTATAGGCCCATTAGCCTTCTATCACACCTAGCAAAGGTCTTTGAGAAAATTATTCTAAATTATTTTAGAGATTTTTGTGAGGAACACTCAGTCGTCCCTTGTGAGCAAACTGGCTTCCTAGCTCATCTCAGCTCGGAACATCACCTAATGAAACTACAAACCGAGGTGTGCAGAGACTTCAATAGAAACCATGCAACAGCTATGACCTCTATAGACTGTACGAAGGCCTTCGATTCCGTGTCTCACGGCATTTTATGCCGTAAGATCGCGGACCTCGACTGCCCAGAACAACTCTATAGCATTATAGTATCGTTGCTAAACAACCGTAGCCTAGCTGTACGGGTTCGTGAAAATCACTCCAGAACAATCTCAGTAACGTGCGGTGTTCCACAAGGGGCGGTCCTGTATCCTCTCCTCTTCTCCATATACATTGCGGACGTCGTGGGGCATAACTACACCATTGCCACATTTCGCAGACTACCTCGCACGCTCCTAGTGGCAAACTCCGTACTAAGGCCTTCAAACTCTATAGTTTATCTGGTCATTAAATTGGATCGCCATATGACACTGTCAGGTCATTGCTACATGGAGACCAAACGAGTCCGTCTCAGATCATACCGGTAACACCACCTTTTATCATTACCAGTACTCTCACTAAGGCTCAAACTCCAAATTTATGAAAGTATTTTGAGACCAGCACTTCTATATGGTGCTCCACTCTTCACCCATCTCAGAGAAGGGACACAGCGCCATCTACAACGCTTCCAGGATACAATCTTGCGGAAGATTGTGCGGCCAACATCGCTGAAGAAGATGAAGACAGACCAGCACGAGCTCTTCGAACTACCTACTGTGCCTTAGTTCATCCAACGCAGGCACATAAAGTTTTCATTCCGCACAGCACCCAAGAAATCCACTGTTCAGGACCCTTACACCAGCGCCCCCTCCGGTACGTTAGCAACAAACCAGATAAAAACTCAGAAACGTCGTGCCAGCACACGTATTTAGGGAATAATTTTTTTAGGTTTAGTTTAAATTTCAAAACCAATGTGTGCCCCAACACATCATAAAATTTAAAGAACGCCCACTACAACAAAAATATAAGTCAAAAACTCCTTAAAATGTAGGCCACTACAGAAGAAGGAAACAGTGCAGAACCAGAATATATATTCATGCTAAAAGCCATTAATGAAATTCAGAAATAGGGGTTATGTAAAAAAAACTCAATATGGAAACGTATTTTTTGCGGTTTCTTAAACTCTTACTAATTAGTTAATAAATTTGAAATTATGAGTATTAAATTCTGCGACGAATGAAAGCCATAATGTATTAATTCGATTAAGTAACGTATCCTGAAAGAAAAATCAATTTTTTGTTTTTATTTTTGACCAAAACTGAAGCATATTATAGTTATATGAGTCCAAACTTGGTACAGAAACGCGTTGCTACTGTTTCTAAAATGGTTGGTATGCAGCTGATTGGTTTGATCAAGGAACGAAGTAGAAGTTTTCATTTCAATTGGTGCTTCTTTCGATTTTTCACCTATAACTTCTAAATGATGCGTCCTAGTGAAACAGTTATAATAAAACAAATTAAAGAATATTAAATTATTCGTCGAATAAGTACTATAACGTAATTATTCGAGCAAACCATGTGGTCGTAAACCACCTCCTCCGGTTGTTCCTTGGGTTCCAATAGCTGGTTTGTTGAAGTCCATCCACCGGTATAACCAGAACAGGTGGTTGTCAAATTAAGAGTTAACATATATGTATTATGTTCAACTCAACAGAATACATTAGACAAAGCAACGGTTAAAGATGAAACATGTTTATTTTCAAACATGAATGTATGACAATGAGTTTTTTTAAGGTTGTCCGATTCTCATATGTATTAGTTATACTTTTTATATATATAAAAAAACACGCATGTAATACTGTTGCTTTCTCCTACCTCTATCTTAAAGCTCAGTTGCCTTTTAATGTTATTTTCGAATATAGAAAAAAATGCTAGTGCCCTTCATCTGTGGGAAATGCTATATGACAATGTACAGGCAAGAACTCTTTCTTGCTTAACCCAAATAGAACATGAATTTTATTGCTCATAATTCTAGGGACAACATCCTTAACATTCACAACGAGACAAAAGTATGAGGATAATACGAAGAGGATATTACTTGGTGTTTCGTAACTGTGGTAGCCCTGGTGAGTCAGGACCAAGGACGTGAGAATAAAAGAGCTACAAGTCCCATTGCTAACTTGTGAACATGGTTCTTCAGCTAAAGATCGATCGCTACGAACGACCTTACTAGATAGCCTCTAAATATATCGAAGTACCATAGATAGAATGACGCTATTTAAAAGGTAAAATAAAAAGTATGTATAATACAAAAATATTATTACAGAAGAGAAATATAAATAGATAAAACTAAATCAGGTTTGAAAGAACAAACTAAGAAATAACGAAGAGGAATATAATCAGAGGACGAATACTTCTGAGTATCCACTATCCATTAATTACAAACAGACACAGATTTTTTTTTCCTTTTGTGTATTTTTTTAATGGTTTAGATTATATTGTCTGTTACGCGTTGCAGGAAACTACAATGAGCTTTATTGTCTATAGTAATCCACCAAACTCAACGAACTTTTTTCGGGAACCCCATATGCTTGTTTAATGGTAAGTAGAAGATAGCACCATTTGTGATCGATGCTCTAGACTTCCTCATCTTTGTTACCCTCTCGGAGAATCCTTTACCACCTGCTGGAACCTTCCTCGGTCATCACTAGAAGATTCTCTGGTAGATCCGCCAGGTTTTGACTCTTCATCGTTGTTTTTTTTGCCGATAGATATTCCTCTTGGTAAGGTTTGTACCGCCTCATGAGAAATTTCCTTAGGAGATTGGTAGAACTTAGCAAAGTTATCGTTACTCTTCTGTTCTGCTGTTGGTGCTAGTAATTCTTACTCCACACAGAGAATGCATTACTTAAGGTACACCCAATCTCTAATTCATAAACGGCCATTGAAGATGATTTTTAGGTACCCCAAAATAAGTAAAAATATGTTTCTAGTTCCCTTCTACTTCTGATATAGGGTCGTAGTGAAAACTCTACCAATCCTAAGCCAAGCCATGTTGTGTATGATGCTGCCTTACAAACGAAATTCAAAGCTTCATACAGTGAAGGCATAACAGGAGGGTCAGTAACACGCGGCTCGTCACGAGTTTGGAAAATTTGCACCTTCCAATACCAGGAGGTCTGAAATATTTTTTAGAATTTCTGTAAAACTGATTATTGTCTTAATATATATAAACACTTTAAGTTGTTTAATTTATTTGTGTTATTCTATGACCGCACCCACAACCATCCCCTCATATTTATATTAGACATTTTTTTCTATTGTAAGAATATAACTGTTTCGACACATGATATTCCTGTTCGTGGGACTAACCTCGACAACTTTAGCTAACATCCTACTGTTTGGGCTTTACAATTATTATTTTCTCAGGAATTTACATATTTTTAAATATAAATTAATTAAACTTTCTCTAATAAGTAAATATAATTTCAATTGCAGGAGGACTTCGTTAGGGCTAAATGAAAAAAAGCCCACAATTAGGCCCTGCAAAGTGGGGTGAAATGTTGGTTTACAATAAATAGTTTTCTTTTACTATTTTGATACCTTTATCCTCCTACGGTCAACTATCTTCTTTCAATATAAATATAATTTCGAAAAATTAAAAATAACAGATAACGAAAACTGTTTGAAGTTCACTGTGGCATGTTTAACGGTCAATTTTAGCTAACAGTTTTGACTATCTTTATCACCAAAACTATAAATTGTGCAAAATATTATAATTAACTTTTACGTTTCTTCAGCATGCTATTCTGTAGATTTGACTTACACGTTAAAATATGGAACTGTAGTTTTCTCTCAATCATAAAGAAAAAAGAAATTGAAATGTTCTTCACAGCCCCCTCATCAATGAAGGTGACTCCTGAACGCGAAAAATCCCACCCTTTTTTTTTTTAGTATAAACAAGTGACTTTTAACTTTTGGCCGACTTATCATATCATCAGCTGCAAAAATATGTTTTTTTGCACGCGCATGAAGAGAAATTGGAACGATACATGAAGACTATCCAGAGGAGGAATGGTTTATAGACTTACACAAACGGTTCTGAAGCAACACACTTCTCCCGCCTCGTCCGGGGACATCATGCAGTTGGTGCTCCACAAAGTAACAACTAACGAGAACTTACCGGAATTCTAGCAGACGCCACCCAACTTGTAGCAATCTCTTCCAAGGATGTTTTCTTTCTCGATTTACAAGCAGCCATTCGGAACTTGTGTTACGTGTCACTATAACTTTTTGCACAAGAACTACAAACAAACTCGGGTTCCAAAGCTGGTAGTTGAAATTTCGGTGGTTTCTCAGTTATGTTACCTTGCTTATATGGCAATGAAATGGTCGACCAATGTTCAAAGATGGAAACTTCTCTATCTGATCCATCCAGCATTCTCTCTTGTAAAAAAAACTCTGTAGTCAATAAATACATTGAAGAAAATTGCAACAATAGAAGTGGGAAAGCCTTGTCACACATGGTCTTATAAGCCAGACTCCCTCTACCAGTCAGCGTTCCTCTTATAGCGTTGTATTTAATGTTTTATATAGTTCATATTCCATAATATTGTAGGTAAATATAATGGAATTACGTTGTTCGTCAAATTACTAAAATAAATAACTGTATAGAGAAACAAAAGATTGTTTTGTAAAAACTTTTAATTGACCTCATAATGGGGCTTTATTACATTTTCACTCCAAACCATTCAATTGAAGACTATAGGGGAAAAAACGAAAGAAGGAAACATTTTGAATTTATATCAAGGAGAAAAAAATTATCTTGAAATCACCCATTCTTTATAATTTAAGCAAATAATTCACTAAAGATTGCGCTGCTATAGCTCGTTTTTCTCCTGTATTAAATCAAATAAAAACCGTTACCCATTTTTGAAAAATAATGGAATCCAATTACCTTATTTATCTCTTGTACTCTGCAATTATAAAATAATAATCGAAAAATATCTGATTATCCTAGATTCAAAATTTCACTAAAGGTAAATGTACTGTTTTTAATTTTGCCAACACATTTTTTTTTTAAATATAAAACTTTATTCATCTACGAAAATGGATTAAAATAGTAAAATACTCGTTCGGGATAACAGGAGTATTATTATTTTTTTTCATCCACTTAATGTTAAAAAATTTGGGAGACTTACAGCATAAGCATTTTGAAAAATTATATTATTCAAAAATTATATTCTCTTTGTAAATTTCTAGTTGCAAATTAATTTCAATTAGCTTTGCTCAGGATAGGTTAAACTAGTATTATATAAGTTACATTTGTTAGTTCGCAAAATGTTGAAATTTTATATAGTACGAAGCTCGAGATGTTTCTTTTATCAAATTAGCAATAGCATAAATCTTAAAGTTTGTATTTGATCATGTTAATTATGTTATAAAAACGATTATAACTTATTCTTCTATTTGGCAGCTAAATCATTCATATAAGTTTACAATATTGTTGGTAATAACACGTTTCTTTTATGTTATTCATTATATTTAACGGACCCTACCGGCAATTCATAATAAATATATACCCACAAATTAGAAACAGAATGATAATAATTTTATTTAATAATGCGAATAATTTATATTTGTGCGCAGTAGGATAAGAATTTACTACAGCTTGTGGGGTATTATAATAATGAAACGAAAATATAGAATAATTTATAAAAAATATTAAGTAGCGAGGTGCTTTAATTTTTTCAAAAATAATTAATTAATCCTATTTAATCATTAGAGAAACATTTAATTTTAGTAATGCAAGAGAATATTATGTAAATACCGAATCAGACTGAAACATCTACACCACAGTACATCACTACACCAATTCATCAATAAATGTAAAAAATGAACATCAATATAATAAGCTAGAAACGAACTTACAACTTCAAGCACCTTGAGCACAGCCTTGTTATCACACGGCATGGTTTACACCGACTGACGTATCGTACTGACCCATATTCTCACTCCCTCTACTTCGTACTTTCAATAATTAGAATAAATTGTTTCTATGCACGTTTTTTTTCTTATAAAATAAATTACAATATAAAGATTATTGTTCACCAGCTTTACATCATTTTCTAAAAAATCACCAAGTTCACAGAATGATATTCGTATTTGCAAAACGACTGTTTAACAATACGGACAAAAACTATTATGATACATTAGAACTGTAAAAAATGACCAAGTGTTTTTATATTTTTAACTACTCTAAGAAAGAATGCCATATTCATACAATAATGTTTTTCAATTTCTCAACTGTTCCTTTTAGGAGATACGTATCGCGTCCGTGTTATCATCATAAATGTAAATTACTATTCAGATAGTAAACATAGGTTCAAATTCAAAGGTTCATAGGTTCCAATTCAAAAACTCGATGGACCCCCTCCATCTTTTCTCTCACGAATTTTGAGAATTTCGAAATGAAAATTTGTACGTTTAAGGATCAGTGAGTTCCTTCAAGTCTAAAATTTTCAATGGAACGAATTAATTTCGATTACGATAATCATATACGATTATAATGATGATAATCATAAACTCATACGAGAGTCTAATTTTAAAACGACTTTAAATCAATGATTTTTTCGATCCGAAACATCCTGAAGGTGAAAATCACCAAATCTAAATTACGTAAATTATGTACAGTATATACTTCCGAATTTCACGTGATGGTATCAGCCCTCCATTTTTGCCTGTCAATAACTCAAAAGAAAATTGTAATAATTTCAGATTCATTGAGCTCTCTAAAAAGTTTGAGAAACATGTGCCCTGAACGTTCACTTATCATAAGAATCCAATATTTCCTCTCAAAACTGTCAGGCAAGTTGGTAAGTTGGCAAACTGAATGGCAAGTCCATAAATTTCATTTGGACCAAGCTACATTGGCATCGTTGGCAACGAGCTCGCTTCCAAATTGTAACCTTTCTTTAGTTTTAATTTTTTATTCTATTATTATTATTATCTAATAATTCTTATTTTTTTATTATTAAATTTTTTATTTTATTTTTTAAGTTTGGATGAGTAAATGTGAGTGTGTGTGTGTGTGTATCTTTATATTAATAATAGTCCATAGGCGTAGATGACCAAATGGTTTTACACCTTTAAACAAGACTAAAAAAAAATCAAACAAAAATCGCCAAATCTACAAAAAAAAAAAAATGAAATTTTTAAAAACCGGAAAATGAAGTAAACTAAAATAACAAATTCGTTCGCAAATTGAATTTTGAATAAGAATCCGTTATAATAGTGTATATCCTTGAGTATCCTTGGTCGGCCAATGGAAATAAAATCCCTGTAATGATTACAGATTTTTATGATCAAATGTTTTACTAGAAATTGAATCTATTTGAAAATCATACATCTACTTTTTTTTATTATTTATTTAATGTAATTTACAACAGTACAAAATAATACAATAGGTAAATATGTTGTATGTCACATCTACTTTAAATATGTATGTTTAGTTATGAACAACTTAATTATAGTTTTTTCTTTTTTTATTGGGATTCATTTTAAAATTATTAACTATTTATCAGAATGAAGGAAAAAAAATCCTTAGGACCATATCAAACCCATATTGTTCAAAAATAAAACTATATAGAATAAATTGTTTTATTAACCTTTTTTTTTAACAATTTTATTTTATTGGAAGATTATTGATTGACCGTGTGTGAAGATGAAAGGAATATGGTCCGGGTGCGGTCAAGAAAAACTCAAATAGTAGGAATATACTAATTTAAATTACTAAATTAGTATATTCCTACTATTTGAGTTTTTCTTGACCGCACCCGGACCATATTCCTTTCATCAATTTTATTTTATACATTTACCTTTGACCATTTTCAAACTCCTTTTGTTCTTTGTCATCTTAATAGAATTCTTTGGTTTCATAAATACAACACCTTGAAAGTATTAGTTGTAATATATTTTTTCTTCTTTTGGGCCTTTTTATCTACAATGTGTTAGTTAATTCTGGATTTTCTATTTAGGAAGTCTGGTAAGTCAATTTCAATAAAATACTCCTGAAACGTTGTGCAACAATATGTTAA
>NW_027106269.1:103045-104308 GCF_000696795.3 Halyomorpha halys | reverse complement strand
AACATACTACATATTTACCTGTTGTATTGTTTTGTACAGTTGTAAATTACAATAAATAAATAATAAAAAAAAATAATAATAAAATATATTCAAATTGGATGTTTTTAACCTCAAAATTTTTTATTAAAATAGTGTTAATTAATATTACCCATAAAATTCATTTTTAAAGAAATATATATTATTTTTAAATTCTATATAAACTGATATATTGTTTTATTTTTCCTATTTTGTTCAAAATTTATTTGTTGTATTATATTTTTCAAACTAATTTGAAAACAAATTTTAAAAACATTTTTTATACCTTACTTTTAATTTCCAGAGAGGTCTGTGGATTGTCGTTTTTTTTTTTTTTTTGTTTTTTTTACCCATGTTTTATCATTCTCGTGCACAGTTCACAAAGAGACTATTAACTATTATTACTATTTCAGAGCAATTTAATCGGCAATATTAATGAAACGTCGATAGTATATGTTAGTTTGGGAAAAAGAAATACATTATTTTTTTGGTAGATGGCTATAGCGATCGATATCTCGAAAGGTATCGATCAAACAATTTCAGAATTATGCTCGTTGTTAAGGCGACATTTTGCAGTAAAAAATGCATTTGCTGTTTTTTGTTTGGCACATTCAGTTGTGAGTTATTAAAGTATAAATAAGGGTATTTAAGATGGAAGTCAACAAAGAGAAAATTCGATACATTTTACAGTTTTTCTTTGATAAAGGCGAAAATGCAACCCAGGCGGCTGAAATTGTGTATGGTGTTAATGGTCCCGATACTGTAACAGCTAATTATGTGCAATTCTGGTTTCGTCGCTTCCGTTCGGATATTTTTGACGCACCTCGCACTTGCAGGCCCGTCGTCGAAAATGTTGATAAAATCAAGAAATAATCAGAGTTGACGGGCATGTTAGTAATCGTAGTATCGCCCTGGAGATAAAGATCGACCATAAAACAGTTTTAAACTATTTGCACAAAGCTGGGTTCAAAACGAAGCTTGATGTTTGGATACAACACCAATTGGCACCAAGAGAAGACTGTGAAAATCGGTTACTTGAGTTTTTCGGCAATAGAGACGAAGACTTCTATGAGAGAGGAATTATGAAGCTACCTTTAAAATGGCAACAATTGTAGAACAAAACAGTGCATATTTGACCCAAGTCGGACAATACGAAACATGTTAGATAAATGAATTTAACGTAAAAATAATATATTTATTTTTCCTCAACCAATATACTGGGGTGTATAAAAAAATAAAATAAAATAT
>NW_027106269.1:89010-102995 GCF_000696795.3 Halyomorpha halys | reverse complement strand
AAAAAAAGAAGAAATGATTGTTTTAAAATTCAAGAATTTAAAGGACTGTAAATATTTTTTAATCCTATTTGATACTTACCAATACTTAATAATCACTTTAGAGTATTCTCTAAGCTGGTTTAATCCCATTCGACTTCTTCAAAAAAAGCCTCAGTTTAGTTATTTTTTTGAAAGAAAAAAATTTTAAGCCATTACTGGAAAAAAATTTCACATCCAGTGAAGCAACTCATGAAATTATTAAATATGAAAGAGATGTCCTTGACCAGTGCACTGTGCGGATACGACGTTGGAAAGGAAGAAGGGCTCCACCATATAGTCCAGACTTCGCACCATTGGATTACTACTTTCTTCGATCCATAGTCGAAGTTGAAATTGCGGTCCAAGTGTTCTTTGACAGCCACCCCAAAGAATGGTATCAGCGTGGGATCGAGGAATTGACTAGCAAATGGCTAATGACGGTAGATTTATATAAAAAAAAAATAATACAAATATTTGGTTAAAAAACGGTAATTTTTTTTATACACCTCATTATGTTTTAAACAAAATTGTAACAAATAAGATTAATAAAACATTTTGTTCTTATGTAGTTTTATTTTAACAAGGTGGGTTTAATGTGATTCAAAGGGATTTTTTTTTCCACGATCACTCATATCACTAGCTTCGTGCAACTATTCGTTTTGGAGCTAGGCTGGGCTACATACACCAATCAATGGTTATCAAGTTTCCCCAAAACATTTTCATGTCATTATGTTCAGTACTGATGAATTTTTCGAATTCCAATACTATTGGATTGTAAAATAAGTTCGTAGCGTTTTTTACTGGTGATTTCAATAAAAACTTGTATATATTTTTAATAAATTATATATGATCCATTTTGATCTATTACATGTTGCCATATTTCGGGTAATTTGTTAATTCCGTCCTCCCAGAACTTCTCAGATTTTTGCGCAATGAACTCCTCTATGTGCATTGTACAGTCCTCGAGTGAATTAAAGTGTTTCCCGGTAAGAGATTTTTGAAGGGTCCGAAATAAGTGAAAATCTGTTGGGGCAAGGTCTGGCGAATAGGGTGGGTGGTGGATTACATCCTGGTCAAACTCCAATAATTTTTGCCGGGTCTGAAAAGACACGTGAGGACGGGGGTTATCGTGATGGAAAACTATGCCTTTGCGATCATGAGACACAAATGATTTGTGACACTTGTATGAGATATATTAAGGATTTCAGCGATATCCCTTGTCGTAGAATGAGGGTTATCTGTGACCAATGTTTGAATTTGGTCATCATCAACAGATGAAGGACGACTTGAGCGCTTTGCGTCTTCCAAGAGAAAATTTCCAGTTCTGAACCGAGCAGACCACTTACGGACGGTGCTTTTTTCTAAGGGATCATAGCCATACACACTGCAAATTTTGTTAACCGTCTGTGCAGCGAATTTTCCTTTTACGAAATAAAAGATCATTAAATGACGAAAATGATTTTTTTTTCTCTTGCATTTTGAGCAAGAAAAATACCACTTAAAGAGAAGGAATCTCGGTTGAAACTGATGTATAGAATCCTTCTTTGGAATATGTAAACATTATTGACTAAGTAAATATGATTTTACAGAAACAGAGGATTAAATTGAAATATTAAAAACGCTACGAACTTATTTTACAACCCAATAGAATAAAAGTAAATATTAATCAATGTATGTATGTTGCTATCGTAATTACAAATTAATGGGATAGTACAAGAGCCCAGGAGGAGAAAAAAGGCAGTTATCTCACCCCAATTTTTTATTACTTTAATGAAAACTATGTATAATTACTAGTCAAAACTGATGAGTCTGCCAAGTAGAGGTAGGGGGAATAAAAAATGGTGGCTGTTTCAAAGCGATAGAAAAAACTAATTTTTCATTCGGAGCTCTTATCTTAAAAAGCAGGAACAAGACAAGAAAACCTAAGAGAACGTCATTTAAAGAAGAGTAAATTTGCTGAAATATGAGCACTAATAGACTTATTTACGTTTAATAGTTTTCGAGATATAGCTTTTTAAAAAGCAAAATTTCATAAAAATGTTGTATGGGACGTACTAAAAGATCAGTAGTTAGAGAATTTATTTTGAAAAATCCATATCTCAAAAACCATTTGTCTATTAGCACTCACATTAAAGCTAGTTTAATGAGCTATAAAGTATTCTATGATGTTTATCTTTGTAGGAGAAATAGTTAAATGAAATTTGCTAATATAAATTGATTTATAGTTTAATTATATTTAATATTTAATTATAAAATTAGAAATATTTTTTTCAAAAATACAACATTTTATACGAACAACTACTACTCCTACAAAGATAAACATAATCAACTATTTTGTAATAAATTTAACTAGCTTTAATTTGAGCGCTGGCAGGCATCAGTACGTCCAATGGTTTCTGAAATAAAGTTTTTCATAAATCAAATTTATTGTCTGAACAACTATAAATCATTTTATTTTAGGAAATATCATGAAAACTACTATTCCTACGAAGGTAAAGGTCATAAACTTCTTTATAGTCCATTAAACTAGCTTTAATTTGAGTGCTAATAGATATCTGTACGTCACATAGTTCCTGAGATATAGAATTCTCAAAATAAATTAACTATCAACTAATCTTTCAATAGATTTTTAAGAAATTTTTCTTTGTAAAATGCTATATCTCGAGAACTATTGGACGTAAATAGCTCTTTTAGGGCTAATATTTCAGAAAATTTACTCTTCTTTAAATAATGTTCTCTTAGATTTTCTAGTGCTGTTGATAGTTTTTAAGATATAGAGCTCCGAAAGAAAAATTAGTGTTTTTTGAGTTTTTGAAACAGCCGCCATTTTTTAATCCCCCTACCTATAGTTGGCAGACTCATCAATTTTTACTAGTAATTATAGATAGTTTTTATTGAAGTAATCAAAAATTGAGGTGATATAACTGCCCTTTTTTCTTCCCGGCTCTTGTACTAGGAGGTGAACATCTTAGTTTGCTCCATCTCTCATATTTCCATTTTTAAAATAAAACTAATGATATTTGACTTTACCTGATTTTCAAATAACTTTTTACTGGCGAAATAATATAATTTATGTTTTATCAATGCATTATAGGTTCTTGAAAATAATGAATTCTATTGAAGGAGAATTGGCCAGGGACAATGTCGCAACATTCTCAGAACTGAAAGAACCGTGGGAGAGATTGAAGACCCTCGGTTTCAACACAATTAATACGTCGTCAGGTAGTTGAACTTGGCAAGATGAATGTCGTCAATTACACATAATTTTAACTCTCTTATCTTAGGTGAGAAATGTTTATCTTGATCATTAAAAAGATAAACAATTCGGAATCTGACTGAGCTATTATAATAATAATTAATTTATTCAAAAAATACCTATCTCATAGAGATATAATTCAAAATGAAACATTAAGACCAGTGATTCTCAACCACTGTGGTGCGGTACAGTGTTCCGCGAGAACATTTAAGTACATTAACACTTATTCCCAGAGGGACAATACGTCCCAGTGGACACTTCGATTTGTGAGTAAACTGGGGTTGCTTCGTCGTTCCACTGGGACATTTTGTCCCTACAAGTGGGACAAAAAACAAAAAGTGCTACAACTTGTATTATCGACATTTTACCGTTGTAGAGAACTTTATTTGTAAAAGTCATTTAATGTATGTCAATGTTTGCAAAATTTCTAAATTATTAAGAATGTTCTGTGATAAAAAAAAGATTGAGAATTACTGATTTAGAGCCTCAGAATAAAAATGAATATGACAATAAAATATCTGTTTTGTCCACTCACAGGGATTTTCTTAGCGCCCTTATGAAATATTAGTTAAAAAAATAAAACAAGTTTTTCAGCTATCCCACACACGGACACTCAATTTTATTGTATATAACCACCTTCATTTGGCCTTGGTAGATTTAAGCCATGCATGAAAAAGAAAAAAACAACAGTTAATTCGGTCCTTTCGGTCAAGAAACTCATGGCACATTCAATCCAGTCAATAGTAACGCAGTTAAATTCTGGTAAATCAGCATCAGCAAAAATCAGCATACCTGAACATATACACACCCCCTAGGTGTGCCATATGATTCATTCTCTTCTGATTCTACCGGATACTGTCTTCATGTCAGTTCTCATTCTTGGTCTATCTCTTTTACGTGTAATTTGTATTGTAATAATTTATTTCTAATGAATCACTTATTAAATGTGTCTCCCGGACTCCAATTATTGAACTCATGAATCTCCAAAAAGGACCTGTAAAGAATCTTATGAAATCATCCAAGGTCTGAATCTCTGTGTCATAAATTTTTGTGTATTAGTAGTATCAACTAAATTAGGACAGTTGTATCGATTTAAAAAAGTACTTATATATGAGATATTTTAAATATGTTTTGATATAAACTTTTCAAAATTGTGAAAATAGCCGAATCAACCATGTTTTGGATCACATAAATAATCGTAGATTTCACGTTAGATTGTGCTAGAGGGGTGTTTTAAGGATTTTTGAATGCGCTTTCATTTAATATTTGACATTATCAAAATTTTAAATCCGGCGTTTAGGGTTTTGGAAAATCGATTTAAAAAAGTACTTATGTATGAGATATTTTAAATATATTTTGTTTGTATTACTAATTAACAAAAAATCATGGAAATCTAAGACATAGAGGTTTAGGTATACGCACGTGCGGCTGCGTTTGTGTGTTGGCGCGCGCGTGCGTGCGCGTGTCAGAAATCGAAAATCATGTCTTTAGATAAAGTGGCATTACTTACATAATACTTTATTATTAATTTATTCATTAATAAAATGGTAAGTCAGATATCACTTTATCTTAAGCCATGAAATTCGATTTTTTCTTATCTGAATGATTACTTTTTGAATTTCTTAACTAAAAGTAATAATTACTGTTTCTGTTCTTCATATTTTATGTGAAGTTAATTGAACACGTCTCTGAGTATTATTCAACTTTCTGTTACGTCATTTACAACTTTTAGCGAACTAACTATTGCCTTAATCTTCTTGTAAGATTTATTTTATTTCCAGCTAGTTGCATCTATTAGTAAGAAACCTGATGGCAGATAATAAGATAAATTGAAATAAATTATTATTTAGTTAATTAAGATAATATTTATTAGTATGTCATAAGGTACATCCATGTCAAATTTGGTGCTTTAGTTCGCCATAAGAGGGTAAAATTAAAATACAAATTCAAGTTCCCTCTCTGAACATGATACTGTCTAGTACTCCTCTGAACATCAAACACTTCTCCCATCACCAGGTATGGCTGTTCCTAATGATTATGTAATAAATGAATGAGATGAAAGTGAAGGAGTCTGTACTTATCTGATTTAGTAATTTAATAAATGTATTAACACAATTTCTGTACACCAATATCATCAAATTTGATGGAAGTGTTTTTTTTTTTTTATTCCTCTGGGCATCTTATCTTTTGTAAAGCTGTTAGTTGTATGTTGTTCCTTTTAAATTCATTCACTACGTTTTGGGCAGCCTTTGGTCTGTATAAACCTCCGCATTGCATGATTCAATATGGGTCTGTTAAAACTTTCAGATTTTCCAAGGCTTATTTTAGGTTTATTATCATACACCCAACCTCCAACTTGGGTAAGGAAATATCAGACACAGAGGTCTTTCTCCTCTCCTTGATCTTTCTTAGGGACAGTTTTCACCTTGAGAGGTGGAAAACTGCCCTGTGCAGAAATACAATCTGAATTGGCTTGAGTTTCTGGTTAATGTTGTCTTCCTAGGCTTGCGGTCACTTTATTGTAGGGGTCATATATTCAAGTATAGAACAAGAAGAGCTCAAGCTGAGTCTTTTTCTCCTCTGGCCCTCTTAAGCTGTATTGCTGAATTCTAAGGTTTATGCCCTCAAATTTGTATTTGACAGGTATCAATCAAAAACTGAAGCTTAGATAATAATGTATTATTTACATTTAATTTCATTTTAGAAACATATCTCTCATTTTTAACTGCCAGAATTAAAAAAAAAAGAAAGAAAAAAGAAAATTATAATATTAATTAATTTATGAAACTTTATTTCAAAATTATACCTTTTGATATTCCCAAACAACTCATGGTTATAGTGAAATGGATAACCTGAAAATTCTTGCAATTTTTATCTTATGTAATGCAATAAAATTTATTTTTTTTTAAATATCAATTTTTAATTTTACAAAGCTTTTGTCATTCTTAACTGATATACAACTGAAACAAATTTTATCAAATAAAATTACAGTAAGCCATTTAAACGGAAAACTAGTCAAGAGAATGATGTGAACTATGGGGCCACTACCTGATTAAGCTTAAAGTATCCATGAAAATAAAAAATTGTCTTCCATTATCATATTCATTTACATTCATCTCCAGAATGTTCTTGTTCAATGAGTAATTTTTGTAAATTGTGAAGGAAGCCTCTGAACACATTCCTAATTAGGGCCTTGTTTTGTTTCCTAACAGCCATCATAAATTTATAGCTTTCTCACTTAAGAGACATCATTAGCCTCTTAAATCTTAAATGCCCATACAGAAGTTTTAAAAATATTTTAATTTTTTTTTTAGTATCAAAATCATTTTCTTCACAACAGAGAAACTTACATATTCTATTTCATGGCTAACATACTCTTAATACAGTCTCATTTGTGTGCTTGTAATGGATTTTTTTTTAAGAGGCTTAGTTACATAAAAATATTATATATTAAACAGCGATTGATATACAAAGAAATATTGAAAAGAGGAAAATTAAAAATGGATATAGTTCTAGTTTCACATGCATGAGCAGAGAATAGAACCTTTGAATTGTGGAATGACAAGGAATCGGTTTCATAAAATCAAACAAAAACTGCAATAAATCTTTTAATATCATTTTATTGTTGGGGACATTTTCCATCCATGATTGCCATGGAATAATGGATTTAAGATTGAAAAATGCCAAATGCTTTCAATTATGTTTCTATACGTTCATCCATTGTTTACAAAATGGCATAGTAACTAGCTCTATATTAATTTTTACTATTATTTCTTAAGATTTTCTAAAATAAAATAGGTTGGTAAGAAAGATAGAGACATTTAAATTGCCTAAAGACTGATACTATCATAAATTGGTCTTAAACAGAGTAATTTAACAGGCCCATTAGTTGATAGTTAACCAGTTAAAAATTTGAAAACAACCTTAACATAATCAAGATGATCATAGGAACCCCTATTAATACTGTAGAGTTATCAGATTTAGGCTGGAAATAAATTTAATATGTATAAGTATTTTATTTATTAAGTTATAACATACAAAGCTTAAATATATTTTATAGTATATTTAAACCATAGATTTAATAATACATTAAATAACATAAATACTCAAATTTTATAAATAAATTAGAACAAATAATTTAATATGAATATATAACACATTTACATTATTGTCAAGTATTTAGTAACCATTTAATAAATAATTCCGAAACAAAAAAACACAAATTTCATTTATATGTTTAAGGATTATGGTTTGGCTTTTACCAATAATTTTATTGTTCCCAAATCGGATATCCATTTATCCTTTAATATTTTACTTCTTTCTTAGATATTGCATTACACAGAAAATTAACATGATCAACATATTTAAATTATAAACAATGTTGCTAATATCTCTGCACTTCATAAAGTCAAAATTTCTGCTATTTAAATATATATTTATATAATTATTAATAGGTACAAATATACATATAATAAGCTCCATATTATTGTAAAATTAGGAATAGAGCAAGCACATTTTGGTCATTGTATGCACTTTTATTAACACTCTGACATAAATGGCATTAAAAATATTTATATTTATGTTTGGTCCACATAAAGCATATCATTTATTATTTATTATCATAACAATTAATTTTTTTTTCATAATTCATGTAATAATTGTATGAATATTTCCAAAAGCAAAGTATAAATAGTTATAGTAATAATAAAGCAAACTTATCATTTTTATCTGATTTAGAAAGCAGTATTTATTTATTTAGGTCTACACAGCTTTATTTAATAGAATGATATCTATATTACACTGTACAATGCACGGTATATATTGTATAGTAAATTGATAAATCACTTTTCTAAGGGATGAGATTATGCCAGGTGCTGTAAGAATAGGCCAATAACTTAAATATATATTTATATAATTATTAATAGGTACAAATATACATATAATAAGCTCCATATTATTGTAAAATTAAGAACAGAGCTAGCACATTTTGGTCATTTCAGTCCAAATTCAGTAATATGGAGAGCATCAATAATTTCCTAAAACTAGTTTCCTCATTAATTAGTTGACAGCAGAAAGGAAGGAACTTAAGCAGAAATAAACATTTTGAAATGCCATTTTTAAATTGCAATTAAGTAACACACGAATGGTAACTAAATTTATATGTTTAAAAACAAATTCGTTCTTAAATTTAAAATCTTACAATTATTTTTAATATTATTAAAACTGTAAGGTAATGATGATTGTTATAAATTTCTTTTGATCAATTCCTGTACCTAGATGAAAGTACAGTTCTTCTTATCCTTGTCTCAGTTGGTAAACTTGTTTGCTAAGGTGGAGATCTCTTTCCATGATTCCCTAATGTCTTCTTCTTCTGAGTATCTTGAGCAAATTGCCATACGAAGGAAGTAGGTACCCTTTATCTCTGATGGTACCAAATGGATTTTTCCATGGCCATTAATCATTTTCAACAAATCTTTGTTTAATTCATTTGTTCCCTATAAAAATAAATAAGTGAGACAGACTAATTAAAATAAATAATTGTATCTAACAAATTAATAGAGCTTGATTGTTTTAATTTTTTGGTACATGGAAAAATATTGATTAATTTTGGAATAGGTCAGACAAAATCTTTAAAACAATGTTATTTTTTAAAAATCATAATTCAAATTTTAAATGATTCCTTAATGAGGTCATAAAAATTTTATTTTTTAATTTAAGTAACTTTTTCCATAGAGATAACTTAGAATCATCTGATGCCCCAGTATATAAAAATGTATGTTAATTATTGTACTAACTTTTATTACGTTCCTACACACATATTCTGGTGGTTAAAAGAAATATTATTATTTTTAGATAAATCAACAAACAGCATACAAACCTTAAGTCTGAAACAAACTAATCCCATGGTTACATCTGTGAATATCTCAAATCGAATGTCTTCCAATAGAAGAGATTCAAACAGATGTGCAAGCCCTATCTGTTTTCTTATATGTGCACGAAGGTTTTCAGCACCATAAAGACGCATAACAAACCACAGTTTTAGAGCTCTAAATCGACGTCCCAAAGGAATTTGCCAGTGCTGTAAATAAAAAAAGATGTGAAAAAAAGTTGTGGAGAGGAAAGAAATCATAAGTTTTTATTCATAAGGATCTTACCCTATAATCTGGAGCTGATCCTTGTTGATCATGTTTAAGATACAGAGGATCTACATTAAAGGCATCAATCACATCTGTTGGATCCTTCAGCCTAAAATTGATAAATCAATAAATAAGAAAATTGTTAAGACACACATATATGATTTTTTTAATCTGAACCATTATAACACATGAAAAGTTTTGGGTAGTGTTTGATAGTGAAAGTGGATATTGATACCACAACGTTTTGGGCTTTTTTAAAACTAATTGACTTATTAGAGCTAGAACTACAGAACTCCTGACCCCAGAGTCATCCACAGCTGAAAGAGCAGAAAATAAAATTGACTGTTTGCATTTGGGATTTGAACCTGGACCAGGGGATAGTGGATCTGAGTACTTACCCAAAGAACAATGGGAAATCATGAGTTGGTTACAACATATTATTATTCCCAAAGTCATTACGATTATAAAGTTAGTTACTGCTCAATCAATTGATATTCTATTTTATTTGAGTGACATAGTTTTGAACACAATTATTACTGTGATGAGCATTATGCAGTGTCGTAAAATTCTAGAACATTAATTTTGTTTTATTTTTTCTCATGGCATTTGTAAAAATCATTTCAAATATATTTTCACTTCGTAAATCATGTTCAGATAAAAATAAGTCATCACCTAGGATTACAATATTTCTTTTTGAATGCTAAAATCCTAACAATTATATTAAATGACCAAATTAAACAAGAATTGGTTTTGCTTTTATTTATTGGTGATCATACCCAGTATCCCTTCATCAAACTACTTTAAATCAACCAGGTAGAAGGAGAATCAAACTAACAATATAATAATAATATTAAAAATATATTATAGAATCAAAAACCATTGGATTAATTTAATATTAGGATATAAAAGAAGAAAAGCATAAAATGATAACCAACCACATAGCGGAGCAGTCAAAAGTGACCAGCATCCATTTATGAGGGTTGAAGTTGAAGGAGTCAGCTTTTTCAACACCAGCATTGAGGTACCTATATTCTGGGCAAATGAAAGAAGCACCTGCATAAGCAGCGTCCACGTGGAGCCAAACATCATTAGCATTACACACATCCCCTATTTCTTCCAATGCATCAAAAGAACAGCAGCTGGTAGTTCCAAGAGTTGCCACAACCTATAATTAAAAATCAATCCATGAGGAACTTTATAAGTAAAAAACATAACATTTTACATAAGTTTAATTATCATTTAATTGTCATAACTAACAACTGAGTTTATATGTAAATGGATACTTTTTTATACATTATTTCAACTGAAATGATTGAATATTTTTAAAAATCAATTCATTTAGCATAGATATACTAAATTTTATTTTGCATGGTTGATGGGTTATTACATAAATTTTGCATATTTGGCAGAGTTTTTTGTTGAAATGATTTTGAAAAATGTGCCGTGAGAAAAAAAAAAACTCAAATTGTAAAGATAGATACTTGTATGAACAATTCTTGGAATTTTATGTTCTAATTTGAGATCCAAATATGATTATAGTTTACTGTAGAATTGCATATGATTGCTCTGGGGGAACTCTCCATCAGTTGGAGGTAATTCTGAGCTGATTTTATCGATTATCTTGAAACCTAAAGATAATTTCAAAGCAAAATTTTGTTTGGCATTGATTACAGGAATTTTCCGTTGAAAAAATATTTTGAATTTTATTTTCTTAATCACACAAATTAAAAAGAAAACAGTGAAACTAAATTTACTTAATTGGTGATGAAACCACTATCCTACTTCAGTAAGTAAAAAGCAAAATTATACCAAAACCTGACAAAGAACAATAAAGTTTCTTCTTATGGGCCACTGTCCACTAAAATTTCTTCTCATGAAAATGACTTCAGTAGAAGATTCTACCTGCTTTTGTACCTAGAGGAGGAAGAAAGGCTGACTACATTCTGTGTGAATGTGAAGCCTAAAAATAATATTAAATCTTTTTCTAACAACTTAAAGCCCTTTATAGAAGTATATGGTTCATATGGGATATATTGACAGCAGGAGGCTATTTCACAAAAGATCTGCATGGGTTATGGTACTGGCACTGGTATTTGGTGAGGGGAACGAGTCCGGCAAGTGGGCATAGTGGCCCTTTTTGCCAACCCCAAGCAGCTACCTCAGTTGCTACCGCGTACTAACCAAGGTGGGAGTGTCAAGACTCATTCTTCGGAACCGCCGAAAAATGAATGTTAACTGCCCCAGGTAGGAATCGAACCCACAGTGTTCGTCCCTATGGGTTATGTTGGAAGTAATAATAATGAGTTCAATATTTTATTATATTTAAAACCAAGAATGGTTGAATGGGATAAAAATGAAGCTGTGGCAATTTTTTCTTTTTGAATAAATATATTAAGCTTAATTGTATTCATGCTTTTCAAAAACAGGTTTAGGTATAGATGGTGTGACCTTGATAAAAACATTTTAAAAATACTTACATAAAATGGAATCAATCCAGCCTTTTTGTCTTCTTCGATGGCAGCTTTAAGAGTGTCACCCCTAAGGCGGTGTTTCTCATCAGTATCTAGAAGCCTTAATTTAACTCCTCCCAGTAACCCAGCACGTTCCACGGAAGAATGGGCTTGTTCTATGGACAAATATTTTTTCTAATCAAGAATATGTAGCATCAAGACAATATTTCTGCTAATATAAATCATTTATACTAAATCGTACAGTTAGTATGACTATTTTTAAGACTTAGTTATGACAATTACTACATAAAAGATTGAATGCTTAAATAATTTGAATACTTTTAACATATTTTGTTTCAAAAGCAAGTTTGAATTCTCCAGTGACAAATTTATGTCAGAAATACACATTTATTTTTGGTATTTTTATTACATAATATGGAAAATCAAAAACACTTACGTGAACAATAACCAACTAGTTTTGAAATGATTTCGTAATCGGTCAATTCTGGATTCTGTGCTTTGAGTTTTCTTATAGTTCTAGCTTTAGCTCCTAGTAATGCTACAAGTGTTGCTTCACTGGCTGTTCCCTGTAAAAATATTTAAGAGTTTAATTAAATGTAGAATAAACTAAATAATTCAATTAAATAAAATAATTTTCGAGTGAAATTACTTAATATTGTCCTAATTTTCGTAAGTGTATAAACAAAATCAAATAAATTTTTATGATGTATTAGTTTTGGTGGAACAAACCTGTATTACACCACCAGCTTTTCCACCAGAGCTAGCAAGGAATTCTTTTGGTAAATCAAGTAGCTTGCCAAGCCAGTCAAGCATAACAACTTCCAACTCAGTGCAAGCAGGTGATGCGATCTAGAAATAAGTATAAATTAATTAGAAAGACTGACATTAAATTATTTAAAACATTCTAACAAATTAAACAATTCAATACTAACTGTTCTTTAACCTAACTTGAAAAGTTTTAAACTTAAAAACAATTATTCTTTATAAAAAACAATAATCATTAATTGTTTCATTGGAAAAAAATAAATATGTTAAAAAATACTTCAAATTTTGGCACATACTGCCCTTATCACCGATCAAGGTCAATAATGCTTGGGAAAGGCTCTAATAACTAGCTTAAGACAGGCAGTACAACAGTTAGTATTACTGCAATCTACTTGCCAGGAGCAAGAGATACTCCTCAATATAGATCTATAAAATATTTATAGACCCAATTTAAACAATTTTCACACAAGACCAATGCTTATAATTGTAAATAACATTTATATTACTGTAATTATACAATAGTGTTGAATAATAACTATTAAAATATACCCATGAAGGTGCTATGATCCAGTTAACTCTTAGTCATAAAACTAGTCATGAATTCATTAATAAATCTTCTCCTTTGAAATAAATTAGATAATTTAGAACACACAACCTTGTTGCTAGTGGTTTATTACTGGCATAGTCATTATTATGGGCAATCAAAACAATTTTAATATCAGTCATTAATATTAATATCAAGTTTTAGCTACCAAACTTACCCAAGTAAAGCCAATGCAAGCAATTGCATCACTAAGCATATCAGCCACAATAGCAGGGTAAGAGTTGGCTGTGGGGAAATAAGCGTGGAATCTCGGTGAGTGCCAATGGGTTACCTGGACAAAAATGGCAAACAAGTTTTACTCAATAAACAAAATACTACATTTTTTAATATAGCAAATATCAGGAATATAGTAAATCTCACCCCTGGCATAATAACCCTCTCTAGATCTTCCATGATACTTTGCCATTTTTCTGGTGACTCTGGAGCACTTTCTGGTACTAGTGGCCTCAAGTACCCTGGTTTAACAGTGGGGATGACCGGCCTTAAATGAAAATAAAAATCTGTCTTGATAATCCATTTAAGACATTAACTTATATATATTGTAATATGCTCTTTTTTAGTAAATGGTATATTTTTGATGTATAAAGGGTTTTGATATGTTTTATTTTATGTATAATTTTAATATTGTTATTTGTTATTTTAAATTAAAAAGCAAGCTAACCAGTTTTCTTTGTCTAAAAGAAATACGTTGTATTCCAAACAAAGCCAAGATGGCGGTACGTATTCTTCAGTCA
>NW_027106269.1:0-88375 GCF_000696795.3 Halyomorpha halys | reverse complement strand
AGAGAGAGAGAGACTTCACTTTTATATATTTAAAAAAATAAGTCTTAGATTATTTCAAATTAAAGACCTTAAATAAAAGGTGTACATTTGTATGCATTAAAATTTAATTAAAAACCAATAAAAAAATGTTTTGCCAACTTCAAGCACCTTCAGAATATAAGTTTCTTAAATTATAGAGGATGTGCTTTGGATTTGAAAATATATCTATATTTTTTCAGGATAAATTTCTATGCTTCTTCAGAGCTGATCGAATTCTGTTTGCGAATTTATGACAAGTTTTCATAAACTCGTCATAAGTACTATAGTCCTTCTATACTTACTATTAGGCTGGTAATGTACAGAAATTCTTTACTCTCCACAAAAAAAAAAAAAAAAAAAAAAAAAAAAGGAATATCTTGTCCAAAACATATTTTCAACAATTTTTTATATTGAAATAATAACAATTTATGATTGAATAAATATTTAATAACCTTGGACAATCAAAAAAATTTAGTTGAAATTTTTAACTTAGTTTGTTGAGAAATAAAAATTAAGAAAACATTGAGGAATATAAATATCTACAATTCGAAAAACATTTATAAAACTATTTAGATATAACTTTCAGGAGGTGTCCGTTATCTATCCCTTACTTACAGTATAAGTTGTATTTATTAGTGTGTATTGGTATATTATATATAGTACAGGAATCTGCACATTACCCATACTCTAGAAATAAGAACACATCAAATCAACTCATGAAGGTTTCATATTTTTTCCCACAAAAATTACAAGCAAATTTTTCATTATTTCACCGGGAAATCTAAAAAATCTTGCATTATTCATTGATTAACAACCCACCTATATGCTGTGGAGAATCAAGCAGACTTAGCAGCTGCATACTGCTATCACTGGCCCCAGAAGACGCAAAATATCTTAACTTAAAGATTCGGGAAAAGTAATCAAACACTTTTAAAAAACCTCTATGAATTAATTTAAAAAAAAAAATCTAAAATCAAGATCTTAAATTTATAGCTACTAAAATTACACTTTTTAACCGTTTGTCAAAGCTTTCATTAAACTGTTTTTTGGGGGGAAGCCAGAAATGTTTACTGCTTAGAACCTTCAGTCACCTGGATCTGCCCTTTCCAGACGTGTATGCAATTATAAAAAGATATTGAAGAAATACTTACCTCTCCCTTATATTTTCCAAGTAGTTGGCAATGTACTCAGACATAGCCTGAGAAAATTCTTTGAATGATTTGTGGTCCATCACGGGATCTGAAAATAATATAAGTATCATAAATTAAAAAACAATTATAATACACATTATGGGAAGGGAATGGGGAAATACTGTTTTCATACAGTACTGTTGCCAAATTCATATTATGTAATTTGTCTAATAACTGGATTTTTCCTTACTGAGTCTTGTAAAAACCTTAAATAATTAAGAAAGTTTTATTTGTATGAAATTAATAACTCAAACATGAGAATTGATTTTTTTCTAAATAGTCGGATAGTACTGAACAATTAAAGTGTCTTCAAATGATTAGAAACAAGAATATGAGAAATATAAAAACAAATAAGGTATATTAGACAATTATTAAGTCAATAATTGCGAAAATTAATTTTAGCTTAATCTTTAATCCTTCAAGTTCATTAGATAGAAGTTCGACTTTAATGAAAATATTTTTCCTTTCCTTAACTTTGTTAGTTTACATTTATCCATTTTCATTACCTACTATTAACTATGAGAGATGTACCCAAGTACATTTAAGGTATTAAATAAAACTTATATTTCTGTTTATAACTCGGGTAAAATATTTTTCTCTTCCCTCATATTTTATATAAGATATAGGTAAGTGTTCATTTCTTTAAGCAAATTTGGTGAGAAGGATCTATTAACTGAATAATTTAATTACCATTAATAAAGATCGGATTTTCATGCAATTACATATTTTGTCGCATAGCTTCAAATTCGGCCGAACCTCGATAGAAATTTGAATCGTAACGAGGACGTTCCATTGATATTAGTTTTATATTGCATGTTTTCGGGTTACTGCACGAATTTGCACATTTCGAGGATTTTCTGTACAAAACTGCATTTTCTGAGTTTTTTAAAATTTAAAAATTTGCCGGTGATTCATTTAAATAATTTAAGTCCAGACCATTACACTAGCTAGGCCTGTTAATTGCTGGCATCTCTGGAAAATGGGAATAAACCGAAATCTGCCTGTCCCAGAAAATCAAAAGTTGACATTCACTATAATACAAATAAGTTCTCAAGTTAAATTATGTTTATTAAAATACTTATGTATTATTGGATTCTTGGGATTCCAAGTGAAAAATCGACTTTTATTGAAAATGCGAAAATCAAATTTACATCTAAATTGAGGTATTGGTAGTTATTTTTTTCCTGACATAATTACGAAAAATGTTACTAAAATATTAAAACAATTAAGAATTCCGCAACTCAGAAACGTCATATTCAATTTTTGGAGTTTTATACTACAATTTAATATTTTAAATACTCCTGTATACGTTGCACCTTAGTTAATTTATCATAATATTAAAATTTCTCTAGTTTTAAGATGTTTAAAATTCAGTTTCAGTCTAGTCTTCTTTATTGGAATAAATAATCATTAAAAACAGTAAGCTCCCGGTTAACTGTTAAATTATGCACAATCAAGGTTCTTAATAAAAGTAGTTTAGTTTTAGTGTACGCTTGCACAGATGTGTTAAGTATTTAGCGACTATTTCATTTCAAACAAGAGTAGATAAGCTTTTCATGTATATATTAATATCATAAATTATATAACAAAGTTGATTTTAACAGAATTTGGGTGTTTTATCTCAATTTTGAACATATTAAGTTTTTTACGACAGGGGAATCCTCTCTAATCATCAATATCAATCAGTAATGCAACCCTCTTGACTAAATATTCCTGAATTCCTACATTCAACATGGTTATTCATCTAGCCCATTTAATGACAGTCAGACATTCTGTCAATATTTTGCACTGAATATGACTGTATAAGATGTGACCAACCAGATTAAAATAATACATCCACGCAGTCGTATTTTCAAATAAGCCTATATATTTGAATACCATGCTTTAAAAATATAAGATATAACGAATTTTTTTTTTAATGTTCACGCACAAAATATTTATAGCCAAAACAATAATATAAATAATAGTACGCAAGTAAATTGATACCAAACGCAATAGGATTTGTTATATTTTTTTAAGCTCAGCTTGAGAGTACACATTTCAATATAAAGGTGCAGACAGGTGGGGGAGTTAACTTCTCAATGGACCTGTCATTTACATTCGCGTGCATTCAAGTGCTCACTGGTCGATTGCTTCAAAAGGTTTTTCGTCGTTTCTTTAATTAAATTTTATTGGTCAAGAACCAATATTTCTGTGTCTGTGAGTGTGTGTACGTATTTAGAAGTTTTTATTATTGGCTTTATGAACTCTATGTAAAGTAAATAATAAAATGTTGTGTGTTTATTAGATTTTTCGAGACATTCCTAAATTTTATCAGCTCGTTGAAAGTGGGATTGGTCTTCAGTTCTTGAACGACCATTGAAAAACTTCTAATATGAGATCTAATAAATGAAAAAAAGGCATTTGAGGCGTTTCTTTTCAACACCAGGCAATCCATATTATAATTTTGATTTTTACTTAAACAGTAATTGTTCTAATGAGGGAAAAAGATTTCTTCGTAAAGCTCCTGAATCACATCTGATTTGACTAACATTGGAATACCTGTATACTGAATTAGGAATTTCTTCCACAGTAATACCTTTGTCTTTCTTTAGTTTAATTGCATTCCGCATAAGAGAAGAAAGAATTTTTTTAAAAATTGTCCATGTTTTAATGATTTTTATGTAGTTTTAAATGTTTTTAATCGATTTGAGATTACTAAACCATATTGTTTAAATGAATATAAATTACATAAGATTCCAAAGTAAACCCGAGGATGGCTAAAAAGTAGTTTTGGTTTTGTAGCATAAAAAAAACTCACCTTTTTTTTTTTTTTACATAGAATAAACTATTCTATATGAATGTACATGTTTGAATATAAGATGACTCTAAATATAAACTGATTTTCCGCCTTGAGAAGAATTTTTGATAAATAAATATGGGAAAAGAGAGATTAAAATACTAATATGAAATTAATTTTCAAATTTTCAGGTTATAAAAGATGAAGAAACATTTTTCATTGAAATTGAGTTAACCTTTACGAAAGTAAGCTAAACCACTTGTGTAAGAATTTCTATTAGAAAATATAATTACCTAGCTCCTAACTTTAGATTATTTATTTGTGAACAAATGTATTACTTATGCAAAAAACAAAACAAAAGAGTTTAAAGTTATGAGTCTATGTTGAAGTAACGAATTATTATTTCAGTTTTTGGATTCTTAAGAATTGAACATTTGAGTTCTTAAGAACTTGTTTCCTAAATCCACCTTATAGAGCAGAAATTTGAAACTTAGTTATACATGTCCTTCGATATTTACACCAAATAAAATAATCCTTTATATTTATCCAGTCTAAAAGATTACTTTGTTATATTCGAGAAAAAAATTAATAAATGTTAAGGCTGTTGAGTCATTATGACAAGGTATAATAGTCTTATGTCATGTGTAGGGAGATGAATGAGTCTTCTAAGAAGTACCGAGATATTGAAATAGATAATGTTTTTTATTCTATTTCATGGTTCATATAAAGGTTACATTAAAAACCAGTCACAATAGTTAATGCAACTTGGGTCACCTTTCTAGTGCCAAGACCAGAGCAAGGTGATCAGGGGAGTTAACCTTCATAGGTCTATCAGGAACAGGGTAAAGTAGTGTTACGGAACTAATCCAGGTTGGGTGCGGCTTCCAATAGCATTTAGAAGCAGTAACATAAAATGCACTTTAAAAGACTATGTCAATCGTACAAAATAGGATAACACCGTTTTTTGGTAAATGATCGTACTGTTCAAAACTGAGTAAGAAGTTTATTAAATTTTGTTTTTAAAATAATGTTCAGCCTAACATGGTATAAAATTAATAATATATATTAATTTGTTAGTTATTAATTATAATAAACACATCCCTTTAGTCTCAACATGTTTATTTTATTATTAGTCCACTCCTACGTTTCGGCCATTCTCAAGGATAACTTATTTTAAATATTTAAATATATTATAATGTGAAAGTCGCAGGCTATTCTGCCTTTGTCAAATTATATTTTAGTCTATCAACCTATTTCTTATCTAAATAATTTACCTTTTCTGATATTATACTATTATAACCTTATCACACCTTATGATAAGATTATATTAGAAAGTATAAACAATATAACAACATTGTTTAAACAATGTATTCTTGACATAGTGAGTGATGAGGAATAGAAAGTATAAATTGAATAATATAAGAAAAAGTAAATTATTTGGATAAGAAATAGGTTGATAGGCTAAAATATAATTCGACAAAGGCAGAATACACCCAACTTTTTAACAGCATTATAACTGTGATATTTAAAATAAGTGACCTTTGAGAATGGCAAGAATAGCCGAAACGTAGGAGAGGACTGATAAGTAAATAAACACATTGAAACTAAATGGATATTTTTATTATAATTGATAATAAAATACATTTAATGGTGAAGTTCTTTACAACCATATTAATTCAATTACTAATCCCTTCACTAATAAACAGATTATACTTTTATTTTATATTTTGTCTTTTTCCGGTCTTTTACTACTTTAGTAAATAATAATTTCATTTGTTCTGAGGCTAAAATAATTCTGATTATTAGCAATAGGATAATTCCGATTAGTAACATTATAAATGGCCAAAACGCAGTATATGAAACGTAGAATATGAAGATGTAAAAACCTTTCGATTTAAAAAAATAAAATACAATTTTTTTCTTCAACTGTTACGAAAGTAAAAGTAAAAGTTTGTTTCTTGTTTTAATTCGGTATTTTTTTTTTCGCAAACAAGTAAAAAACATTGGTTCTAGTAACTGTATATAGCCTTTCTCTTTCTCCATATAATAATCAACTCATATTTGTGCTTGTAATGCAATATTTAGAAGTCAGAAGTATATTTTCTTTACAGTTAAGTAAAAAAAAAAATAAGCTTTTTATTCAGATCTATTGTTTACATCAATCTGGAATGGTGAAGTTGTGTATTAATCCCAGTTAATGAAATAATATTAGATTTCAAGGGCTGAGTTTCCATTTACAATTGCAACCGCGATTGATTATAAATATATCTGAAGGAGTCGATTATCTTGAAGAACCTAGATACTCAAAAGAATTAAACAAATTATATACAAGTAGTCACTCGACAAACGTTGATAAACACCTGAAATATTTATTCCTATAAGTTATATACGAATCCTGATTTTTTATTTTATGTTTCAAGATCAGATAGTAAGCTTTCTTAAGAGTTACGATAGCTCTTAAGTTGGTCATTTGTCCGCTAAAAAGATTAAATGAGCTATAATAATTTTGTTGCCCTCAAGCATTATTGTTTTTCATTTGAGATTTATTTTTTATGTAGATCATTCTTCGAGGTTCCTTTTACTTAAGGTTGAGGTTTTACGGTTCCGATTGTAAGGCATAGGATCTATACTTATCAGAAGAGAGTGGAGGGAAAATTCGTTACGTCTTGAGATTGTGTGGAACATTTTTTTTATCCTGTAACATGGAAGTGATCAAATCGCGCAAAAAGAGAAAAAAACTAATATTTGAACATACGATTCAACTTGAATTATTTAATTTTTTATTAAATTAATCAAGGACAATCCAAAAAATAATTTTTGACAAAAATTAAAAAAAAAATAAGTCTTTCACCTTGAAAGATTTACTTTACCCCATAATTACACAAATAGTTAGCGGATTAACCTGATTCAATTAAACTAGATCGTAACAAAATGTATCCTAATATTTTTGATCGTATTAAAGCGTTTCATCCATATTACAAGAAAGTTTTGTATTAAATTGCAAATGACCAATGAAATAGTTGAGTTTAACCTAAAGCTGGTATTTAGCACATTGTTATAGTCACACTAGTTGGTAAGTTTCACTTAGAGTTTTGATCTACAGTTCATTAACACTGCATTATCAAATTTGAAAAATTAAATAAATCGTACAAACTCTCTTTTCTACTAGATACTTGTTAATATTATTTTTATACGGATAAAATTATTTTCTTAACTAATCCATCTCAAAACAATTTCCTAACGATATGATTGGTCACAGTAAAACTTCCTTAAAAACTCATTTAAAAATCATTTACTATATGGTTTCATAATATTTTTTGGAAGCTAAGCAGCTTAAAAAAAAAAAGAAAAGGAGGACAGAAAACAAAAGTTAAATAGTTGTCCGTATTTTAACACTCATTAAAATTATTATAATAGAACCATGATTATCCGTTTAAAAAAAAGAAACTAATATAAATTCAACTCATATATTAGGTAAAAACAAAAAGGCAATACTACACTTAATATGTATTTTTATTAAATGACAGTCAAATTTCAGTTAATTTCATTTTCATACTAATTTCGAATAATTAAAAAGGACTCACGATTTTATTTAATTGTAGATACGATTTCTAGATGTTTGATAGTTGTCACAAAGTCAGTTATTTTGTTTTATGAATCTTCACACTTTGTTCAATCATTCTCTTTTTTTCCCAGTTTATCCAGAGAGTCGGTTAAGGAAGATTATAATTGATTTGTTTTGGGAAATTTCTTCCGAGATCAATCGAACATACAAGTCTAATACTGATTATTTATATTTCCAAGCTAGTTTTGTGAATTATTTAATTCATAAATCCGGAAATCAAAAAACAAATACTTATCTCAAAAAGAGAAGTTGTTTCAACTGAATAATATTTGTAATTAGCCCATTTATGGGGATTTGATTTGATTAGGAGCATAAAAATACAAACATTCATCACAAATGTACGTACAATATAGGACTGATTGATGGAAGAAGGATTGTATTTACATTTTTAAATATGAATATTTAAATATACAAACGAATATTTTTTTTATCTATCACTAATGAACGAATGATAAAAGGACTAAAAAAAAAAAAAAACTGGTCACCTAAAGGCCTACAATAATTATGGAGGCCAAGGTGTTCATTATTACATTGAAACCTCAGCCGCCTTTCCAAAAATCAATTTTACCTTCAGATTTGTTTTTTTGAATGGTTATTAATTATTTTAAACCGATAAATTTTGTCATTACAACAGTCAAAAGAAATTCAAATGTACTTCTGAATGTACTTACATAAATTTATATAAAACTAAAATATTTGATAGTTGTCCCAAAGTCAGTTATTTTGTTTTAAGAAACTTCAACTTTGTTTATTTATTCTCTTTTTTCCTCAGTTTATCCAGAGTCGGTTAAGCAAGGTTATAATTTATTTGTTTTGGGAAATTTCTTCCGAGATCAGTCGAACATAGAAGTCTAATATGACAAATTTACAATATACTGATTATCTTTATTTCCAAGCTTGTTTTGTAAAATATTTAATTTATTATAAATCCGGAAATCTAAAAATAAATAATCATCTGAAATTGAAAAGTTGTTTCAACTGAATAATATCTGTAATTGTAATGAACATTAAAATACACAGAATTATAACAAACATATGTGTACATATAACATAATATGTGACTCATTGAATGAAGATGAGGTGTACTTGCATTTTTCACATTTCTTATAAAATCACGTAATTATTTAAATATACAAACGATTTTGTTTTTATCTGTTACTAATGAACTAATGAGAAAGGGCTTTAAAAAAAAAATTATGGAGGCCAAGGTGTTTATTATTATATCGAAACCTCAGCCGACTTTCCAAAAATTAATTTTACCTTCAGAATTTCCAAGGAATTTTATTTTATTAAATTGTTATTAATTATTTTGAACTCATAATTTTGTCATTAAAACAGTCAAATGAAATCCAAAAGTAGTTCTGAATGTACTTAAATAACTTTATGTAAAAATAAATTTCCAATTTATCCCACTTAAATGCAACTTGAAGAGCTTTCAGGGAAAACAAACCTGTTCCGTTGGAATCTGACCTTGCTTGCTTCTGGTCAACTGCACGGCACTGACCTACTGAATTTTTATTAATTGGTTTAATCAAAATAATATTCTCAATTATTAAAAGATAATTCATTTCATTTTTTTATAACAACAACATTTATTTTAGAGTTGCTAGCCTACCTTCTACGCCACAACCCCTGATGAAGACCTGAAACTCAGGTCGAAACGTCGGCATAAAATAAATAAATATGGTTTTGTTTATTTATGTTGTTCTTTGCTGACCACACCCCCCGACAAACTTCTCCTAACATTTATTTTAGTTTTAATGTTCAATTATCCATAAATCACCAATTAGCATGCGATAGTGAATGGTAGTCTGGACCTTGTCTGCCAGCCCTGATCTAAAAAAAATATTTCCGAAAGTGAATGTAAATCATTGATGAAATTTATGGGCCAGTTTTAATTTTTTTTTAGGTCTGGAAATCATATTAATGACTCATTTCAGAAGGCGTTTTGATTTTTAAATAATTTTGATGTTTCTCTTATTTTCGTTTTATCAGTTATACGACATTAAAGCTCGGAAGAATGTTGAACGTCAGGGAATTTGAAAAAAATATATATATGTATATATTTTCAAACTTCGAAGTTTGTTACATAGAAATTTAACTGTACTTAAAATATTTCCGAAACTATTGCTCATTAACTAAGTATATTTTTCTTGATAAATGATTTATAATGTTTTTTAATAAGATAAATAATTATGACAAATAATGTAATTCAGAATGAAGAAATTGAACTTCAAGTCAATGTTTAACTGCTATTGATATTATATATAAGTATATATTTATATACTTTATACATAAATCATTGTATTTAATGCTTTAATTATTATGTAATTAATATAATAATTCTTTATAACCTTTCTAAATAGAATAATGGATAAACATAAATTTTATGAATCTTCACAAATCGTAAAACAAATAAGAGAAATATTTCGTATATTTATTCCTGTCCATAAAATACCTAGTGATATGACTGCATAAGTTTTTATCTATAAATTTACATTATTTCAATGATGACACATATATGTTTATCATGTACTGTTCACACTGTAAAAAAATTGATTTTATTCGACTGATATAATAAATTTGAGGTGACCTGAAATACATTTGAGGTAATTTGACTGCATAAGGTTCTATTTATAACTTTATATTATAATCTAGAATGACACATATATTTTTATCATGTATTGATCACGTTGTAATAAATTAAAAAAATATATAATCTATAGTGTAATACAGAGAGAAAGGTTTGCGAAAAAATAGTAAAACTATAATGATAATTATGTTGTACCTTTAATGCATTTTATAGGAACATTAAATCAATTAAAGTATTGATCAATCGAAATAACAAATATAATTTCACAACTTTCTACGTATAAATAACACGATCCCAGTTCGAAAGCACGAAACCACAGGCAGGTAATTCTTATAAATATATTGGAATCGTAAAGTAGTATTCAAATATATCCAGAGATACGGTTGAAGTACGATGAAAGATATGGAGTTACACTCTAAACATGACTTACAAAACCTGACAGATATCAGTCAAGGACGCTTGGTAATGCATTGCACCAAAACAATTGTTTTGATACAATACCAAAACCAAACAATTGGAAGGTATGAAATAATCATAGGGATGATCTAAATTTACAAAAATACAAATCGAATTTGATAACTTGACAGGAAAAAAGGCCGATTGCTTATATTTTTTGTTTCGTCAATTAAAAAATAATAATTCTATATCAAATGTTTCATATTTTAATTATAATTATTTTTATTTCTTTTTCAATAATTTCATCATTGATTTAAAAATACTAAAATATTCTTATTTGTATGTATTTGATTTGGCTGTCCTAATGAAAACTAGTCAAAGATTGGTTCGTACGTTTTGACAAGATTTTGATAAATTTTTATAAAAAGGTGAATACAAATTTGTTTTCTGTAGATAATTTTTAAATAAATTCAATGAGCATGACACCATATTTCTTAAATACCGGTAAAATAAGTATTTTTGTTAAAAGTAAACTTATACAGCAGAAGATCGTTTTGATCAATTCACGGTATGTCAATTACTTTTATGCAGGTTTTACAAGATTCACGTTTCCCTTCACGTAAGGTTATAGAAATAACACAAGAAAATTTCGGAATTTTTTCAGGAATTGATTTATAACTTTAAAATAAAACTTCCTAGCGAAAACCTTCTTATTACAAGAATTAAAGATCAATAAATTTTGCATCACATGAATGTATAACATTATAAACCCGGTGCAGAAATATGGTCGAAATCGGAAGAGGAAAAACAATTTTTATCAAACTCTCCAAAAAATTCGATATACTGACTTTCGAACGTCTTTACCGTAGATAAGCCTGATCTAAATTTAAAATCTTTCGATTTTTTCATTTAGAGTATCAATTTTTTTATTATCAGTGAGCACCCAGATTGTCTCCGCTTACTCGCCTTTACTAACTCTAACCTACCTACAGGCGATATAAGGTTTGAAAATTGACAGATTTAGATACACACTATATAAACCTAATTTTATTTATTGATAAGTATTACTATCTGCTATAACCTTGGGCAACACGTAATAATGATAATTGATCAAATTCATTCCTAAATTAAAAAATAAATAAATAAAAACTTTTTATATATATAAACAGAAAGATAAATAAAATGAACACAATCAAACCATGTACATGAACAAATAACGATAAAATAAAATAAGTAAAATTCTGAACTAACAACAATAAAATAAAAGCAGCAATCCCGTTTACACTATTAAACTATTAATATGTCAATTTTCAATTGGTGTATTCAACTTTAAAATCGATAATAAAAATATCGAATAATTCATGAAGGTTTACTTTGACTACATGTCAACAAATGAATTACTTAAAGACCCACTGATATATGAGGTCAATAATTTTTATCGAAAAATAAGCATAATGGTGCAAGATTTTATCTAATTTTATTAGAGTTATTGTATTTGATAATGAAAAATTAATGGAGTAAATTACAGTTAAAGCTAATTGAGTTTTGCAGTTCTAGCTGACTGCATTTTGATCGATCACTTAGGATTGTCAAAGAGAAATATACGTTCTTTAAGTATTTTTCAAAATAATTAATACAGATAATTATTAAGATAATACAACTAAAAAAATTTAAGATAATAATACCTGCGATTCGTAGCTGTTCTCAGTACGACAAATCTGCGAGTTGAGCTGTCACACTGAGAATGAATCGGGTAACGAAGGATCATATACCAAAAGATAACAAAGTACTTATGTCTAATTATCCTCCATATCTAATCACATCAAGTTTTTCAAGGCTATTGCATGATGAGGGAATAATCCAATAAACAAATAAAGTTTTAGGAGACAACATGGATCATATTAAAAGACAACAAATCACTCACCAGTTTCCTATCGTTGGTTCAGAAGAGTGGTCGATGGTCCAGGTGATTCGATGGGAGAATGAGAACTGGAGGTACCCGTCAGCCCCACTCCGGGAATCCTTTCACTGGCTAGCCCCATCCACTGGTCCAAGGGGAAACCCCAATGGAAATCAAGCAACGCACTACCAGTTTATACATTGCAGTCGGTGTCTCTTAGAGAATGTCTTATTCTTTATCGTTGATGTACCGGAAACTGGTCGTTGAACTCAATTGTGGCTCGTAGGCATCGTATCTGGTTTACCAATTGCTTTTGTTTAACCTACTTATCGATAGTTTTAAATATAATAGATAAGATAATTGAAACAATACACAACATTTCCACTATTGAGAATGTATAAGTAATTTAAATAAAATAAATTAATTTTTTTTTTATGATGAAGTCTATTTTTTATGCAGTTGTGCATTAAAAGGGTTAAAACAACCTTTTTAACCGGTGAGATTATTATATTATTAATGCTTAATCTAGAATTATTATTAAAAATTATCTATTAATTATATTCTAACTCACTTGTTAACGCCATAATATATAATTACCTTGTAAATAATATTTAGTTAGTCTTAGTGTTTAATTTAATAAAGTTTATTTTTATTTATATTAATTTAATTGGATTTAGTTATTTGAAAAAAAAAATGTAATTATATTTGTGTGTTATAATGAGTAATAGAGACATAGCAACTGTCTCTATTACTCATTATAACACACAAATATAATTACATTTTTTTTTTTCAAATAACTAAATCCAATTAAATTAATATAAATAAAAATAAACATTATTAAATTAAACACTGAAACTAACTAAATATTATTTACAAAATAATTATATATTATGGCGTTAACAGCATTCACTCATCCTACACTGGCTTTTAATACCATGGATGTGGTTAAGAGAAGCACCGGGATCTCTGGAATAAATGATTTGATTCATTTAATTCATATATTTGTAAATATGGAGTGAGTTACTTCTATGATTCCTAGTACCATTGTCTATAAATATAAGACAGAATGTAAAATTTCACAATAAAAATAAAAAATATATACATTATTGTATTATTAGCTCAAAATTTGGATCAACATGTATTCAGATTTTAGATTGAACTATCTTGGTTCAATATTCATACAAGACGAAAAAGACAAGAAACTGCAGGTCGATTCCGATGTTACAGCACTCACTAGACAAACGGTCCAAGCTTCCAATCAATCACTTAACTATAATGAGACCTATTTAGACTTCTGGAGTTTAGCATTGAGGCATCTAATTCCTATCGTATCCTATCCCTGTCGTATAATTTTTTATGGCCCTTACTTTTTCACAAATAAAACAGCAAATGTATACCTCAACGATCCATATTTAGCCAATACAACCCAAACCATGCATCTCCTAATACTTCTAAAATAAGTTTTAATTAGTTTCTAACCTTGCTTCCACTTCGAGTCCTGATAATCCTCAGAGGCGCCTAAAAAGAAGATGGCTTAGAAACCTTCTAGTCTATTAAGTCATAAAAGTTTGCAATAGGATCAAATTTCTAATGAGGTGTAGGTAGTTGACTGTAGATTAATAATTGGAGAAGATGATCGGAGGGTGCGGTCAGTAAGAAGAACATCGATAAACAAAAATTATTTATACAAATATTGAATAGAATAATACTTCTGGTTGTTACCTCTTTTTGTTCTATAGCTCTTATGAAGACCTGAAACTCAGGTCGAAACGTCGGAATGAATAAATAATTTATGTTATTCTTACTAACCACACCCCCCGACCATCTTCTCCAATTAGTCCTCAAATTTCATTTTCCATCAGAATCCGTAAAAGAAATTACTCCGTCCAATTGAAAATTCCAGAGTAAAGTGAGATAGATAACAACTGAAAAAAGTCAGAATATTAACGATACCCTCAAAAGATAGACCACATACCATTGCTATGCGTGTACAATTGTAACATGTATCGTGAGACACCCTTTGTAAACTCGTAAAGATAATATAATAAGAAAATCAAGCCAGGCATGTCTGTTGATCAGAGAGTGATTTAAACTCAAGGTATTTTCAAGTTGTTATCGCGCGTTACAGAATGATTATGTAAATTCTAACAATTACTATGAATCTCAATAAGTTCAGACAAAAAAGCTCCCATAAAACTTTTTAGGGTTTTTCATATTCTCGGAATACATAGAGTTCTTGTTTAAAAGACTCGTCAAATTAGTCAAGCAATGTCTTCAATTAGACATTTATTATTATAAATTGGTTTTAGTAGTAGTATTTTAATATAGCTTTAATCGTCATTTATTATGATATTATGATACTATAATTAATAGATTAATTGGGAAAAGAATGTTACAAGCAACAATTTTGTGCAAAATGCACTCTTGTTTCTTTATAAAGCGATGTATTGTGTTTGTTTCATTCCAGATCATAACCGTCTTTGGAAACCAATACTATAGCTAAAACTCGGAAGACCTTATTTTACTGATGTGTTCCAAGCGATTTTAATACTCGTGGAATGGAATATATGGATACACGCAGAGTTGGGAAATAAGTAATCGCAATTACAATTAAAATTACTTTCCAAATACTTTAATTTGAAACTATGAAATGAAATGAAGTTTTTGATTATTAATTTCAACAACTTGATGAACAACTATTATTGTAAAAATGGTCTCAGATTGTGGATGAGATGGACGCTACGAAAGAAAGAGAAATATATGAAAAGTCACACAAGGAATATAACCAGCTTGGAGGGTATGTTCAACTAAATCAGAACGTAATTGTAGCAAGCGTTCGGTGTGGATATGTGAAATAGCTTCGTTATATGATGTTTGATATTTTGTGACGCCTCCAAGTCCGGGCGCTCTAATGGTCTCTCACACACTGACACACATTGACAACACAAAGTTATTTCTATAGGAAATTTAGTTTTCTTTTGATTTGTTTAATGTTCATTAAATTTTTTCGATAAATGCATACATTATGGAGTTATCCGAAGACGAACGCTATATTTCAAAAATTCCACAAACTTAGTAAATTTTAAACTTGATCTAGCTCCTTACCTGCTGGACTTACATTCGAAACCAATGGATAAAATTAATAGTAAATTTTATCAAAGTAAACTTTACTTAGTATATTAACTATTTACGCTACTAATTATTGTTTAGTATCAATAGCAATAATATACTATTACTTAGTACATTCCATTAACTTAAGTTTATCTAAAGGTTGTTTTTTCGATAAATGTATAGTTTCGGAGTTATGTACAAAGATCTTAAAACTTTAAATATTTTCACCTAAATTCTTAGAAATTTTGTTTAAATACTTCATATTCGATTTCAGCGTTCCAAAAAATATTTAGAACCGCAGAGAAGTCAGCCATTTGGAATTTTTTCACATACAACTACCATTTGACAGGACCAATTTGACTCCCACGACATAAATTATGAAAACGCAACGAGAATGACGCCTTCGGTATGATTTTGGGTGATTTCTCTTTTTAGGAACACCTATCAAAATTTCAGCCCCAAGTTTTTTCGTTATGAAATGAAATGAAAAAATAACTTTATTCTGGGACATATGTCCCCTAAGAATAATTAAGATTTTTGAGAGTGCCTAGGGAACCCAAAGATAAATCTTACAAAACAATTCATGAGTCTCTTCAGTCTCAACTCTAGTCCGGCAGATAGCCCTCCATACACTAAGGATCCGTAGTCGAAGTGGGGGAAGACGAGAGAGGATACTAGGAGCTGACGAGTGTTCTGAGGAATTTAATTACGGAATTTTAGGAATTGTTTGAGTACAGTTATGAATTTGCGTGTGATTTGGGAAATATGGTTATTCCTGTGAGAAATAGAGGAGAGGTGTTGATGAAAGGTGACACCAAGGTTTTTTATTGTAGGATAGAAGTGAATCGGTTGGTTGTTAAGGAAAAGTACAGAACAAAAAGGGAGGGTATGAAGGAGGCGCTTGGAACCGACAAGAATGGCCTTCGTTTTTTTGGCATTCAGCTTCAAATCATTGTTAGACGCCCATGCGTTAATGCTGTCAATATCTTCCTGTATATTTTGGATGGCCTCAAGCATTTCGGAGGGATGGAAGGACAGATAGATTTGGAGTATAGGTCTGCGTATAGGTGGTACTGTGCGTGGTGGATGGAATCAGGAAGATCATTGATATAAATGGAGAAAAGGATTGGTGAAAGTGAGGAGCCCTGAGGAACACCTTGTGGCAGAAGCAGGGGAGAGGAAAGAGGTTTATTCGGAATGGCGACTGTTTGGGAACGATGGGACAGGAAGGAGAGGAACCACTTTAGGACACTATTTGACATGGAAAGGTTTTGAAGTTTATTAAGGAGGATCTTATGGCTAACTGTGTCAAAAGCCTTGGAAAAATCAAAAAGAACTAAAATTGTCTATTTGATGGTTGTTATATGAACTTTTAAATGTTACAATTACAAATGTAAATCGCATGTATGAAGTAACAGCTTTCAAGTTACTGTTCAAAGTTATTTGCTTGTCTGAGCACTATCTAATATTATTAATAACGGCAGTTTCACACCACTGTGCAACGGCGGATGGTGACGAGACACGCAACAACCAACACTCGGAAAAAGCTATGGGAAAAAGTCCCGGGAAAAAGCAAGGAGAGTAGCGCGGGACAATTTAAACCCCACAGATAGGATAGGCGCGATCATAATCGGGATGATCGTGTATAGAGAGGGCCGTTCGTAGCTCAGGTCGTTGAGGCGTAGGTCCGCATTCTGAGAACTGGGGGCGGCGCTAGTTCGAATCCGGCCCTAGGGCGTTGAATTTTTTCATAGAATGAAAAACTTGACGTCCCATCATGGTTACAATAGGTTGGTCACCTGTAGATAACCCAGTATGTCAGAAATTACTAGGAAGGAGGGAATTTCATAAAAAAAAAAAAAAAAAAAAATACAAATGAAATAAAAAATCGTATATAGAAGTTAGAGTCAGGGGTACCTCCTTAGGTACGGTGATATGTGGGTCCATTCAGGGAGGAACCCTTCCGAGTAAGTTCTTATCCTTTTCAATTTTTTTTCAGTTTGCTCAAATATATATTTATTATAATTATTTAACTCTTTTTTATTTTAATAAATATGGACAGGCTTTATGACAAATTATGTACTTCATTGATATAATTTACCAACATACCTTAGTATTACTTAAGCAAACGTATTATTAATAGAACATATTTCGTTACCATTTTATAAGTAAATTCGAATATTTATCTAAAAAAATTTCATTCATCTGAAACTGAAAATATTACCAGTAAATGTAGTATCTACAGCTGACTTACATAAATCGTAATTTGCTCTCTTTTTGTGAACTTAATTTCATCACATAATCAAACATTGTTTTAGGACCAAGGAATGATTAGCTCCATTGTTGAGCTTAATTGTAACTCACTTGCCCTTTAACTTGGTACAAAGATAATCTAAGTTGTAGAACTCTAACTTTCTCAATTAATTGGTTGAACTTGCAGAAGCCAGCCCTTCCACGATATCTCGTCCTGCTTTCCACACCGATCTCTTCCGAAATAAGTGTAAGTAAAAAAAAGCAATCTCCAAATAAATATGTGCGGTTATGTTCAATTACGATTCTATAGCAAAATATAACTGTTTCTATTGAGAAATCCTCATTCCCTTTGAGGAATACAGGTTAGAAGGAATTAAGAGCTAAGAAAAATTAGAATTGTGCTGTAAAGGAAATTAAAAAAAGAAAATAGTAATGGGATAAGAAAGGCCTAATTTCAAAATGTGAGAATAAGAATGGCATTTACGCCAATCTTGATGAGGTGAAAATTCTCAGCTCTTAATCACCTACCTGAAACAGGAAATTTAGAAAGGAGAAGATTGCTTTGTTATGGTTGTGGATTGACACCGATCTAAAGTTGGCTCCAGTGCTTTTCAACTCGGAAGCTGAAAAATTCTCATTAAAAATTATAGGAAAGAGATTTAGATAACAGTTCAAAAACTAAAGGTCGTATGCCTTGTATAACAAGGAGTAATTTACATATAATTCATCAATAAGCTTCTGAGATAAAGGCGATAAAGAAAGATAAATAGCTACACAGGCATTATAATTAAATAATTATTAGATGCCATGTGAAATTAAAAAAAAAAAGTAAATACAATATTCAATAAACAAATAAAAACACTATTAATAAATAAATTAATTATAAGTTATAAAATATAATATAACATAAAATAATATTTTATAACAAATAGTGTATAATAATTATGAACTATTCCTCTGTGTAATACATTATTGATTAATAAAATAAAAATGGATAACTACTAAATTAATTACATTTGATAGTTATTTCATTATTGATAATTATCATTAGTAATTTTTCATTGAATACCTAATTACCTATATTTAATTGATATTAATCCTTGCCTCACTGATGATGAACTATTATTCGATAATCATTTTTTAGATACACTGCTTAAGTAACGAAAATTCATTGATCTTTGAATCAAGAGAGAAAATGTGCCTTTGCATTTGATTAACAGAATAAAGCTTAGTCAATAGTTAATTGAAGAATAACCTTCGATACACTATTGCTTTATGTTATGAATTATTGTTGAATAAAATAAAAATTAATATCATTAATTAATACTAGATTAATTTCATATAATGTTTTATTATCATTATTGATTATCAATAATCATCATCAATATTAATGTTTCATTGACTACTTAATTACCGATGTTTAATTATCCTTGCCTCACTGATGATGCACTGTAATTAGAAAATCATTTTTTGGTACATTACTGTAGTAACAAAAACTCTTCGATTCCCGAATCAAGTGAGAAAATGTGGCTTTGCCTTTGATTAATGGAATACTGTTGCAAGGAAACATCTAATGTCCATTATGCCTTGTGAGTGATGTATAGAATTTCGCACTTGCATTAGTGTCCCAGTGACTCTGTGATACTTCTGAATAAAAAGAATAATTATTATTGTTCAAAAATAAGAAATCTGTTACTAATTATTTGTGAGTGAAGTTTCAAATTGGCATAGTAAAATTTTATGTTATCACATTTATTAACATAAAGCTTTCGCACAATCATACCTACTTTAGTTGGAAATTGACTAAGCAGTTGAAGGAATTACATTCCATGGATCACCATATTTTTTATTTATCTGCAATCAAAATCAGATAAATGAGGCTAACAAAATGTCTATACATGTAACCTCAAAGAATATCATAGAAGTAAAAATTATTGAAAACGATGAAAAACCGTTTTATTTTTCTTGAAATTCGCACTCTAAACGGTATAAAATAACATATTTCATACTGCATTATTATAGTAGTATAAGCAGTTAAAAACAAAATTATATTATATTAAGTCAAACATTATAATAATAGTAATAATTAAGCAAAATATTTGGTATAACATGGATTCATCTTTCAGATTATTAATTTTTTTAATTTATCTGGTCATAAAATAAGTGTACTTGCATTATATGATTCAAATTGTAACAATTTCATAACCAATACATACTACAAAATTAGAATGGAGGAATATAGTCCGGGTGGCGGTCAATAAAGGTATCAAAATAGTAACAAAAACTATTTATTGTTAACCAACGTTTACTTTGCAAGATTTCAGAAGTTTCAAGTTCAGAATGAAGTTCTGCTGCAAACTGAGACAACTCCAATCTACTTTATATGGTCAACTATCGTTTTGTAATAAAACTAAAAATTTAAATATTGATTCATGTTATACCATAAATTTTCTTATGTTTCTTCGCATATTATATTGTCTAATATAATTACATAAATAATTAGTGATTTTCAATTTTCTTCTTTCCAAATATTTCTTCATTTTAAATAATATTTACATTGTAACAACAATATCTTGTCTCTTCCTGGCTCCTTATGACCCATCTCTGACAAAAACTAGAATTGATAAATATGTGAACATAGCAAGGATTAGGACGAATGTCGATTTCGTTTCAGTGTGATAAAGATACCAAGTAGATAGCTAGTGGTTGCCCGAAATATTAACCTTTCCGGGTTAGAAAAGTGGTGTATACATAAACAGTACATAAATATTATATTATATAAATTATTTACTACCGAGCTAAACACGGAAATGCATTGGTCATAAACCTAAGTGGTTTAGTGATAAAGCACCTTCTCTGGATTTATATGGACTTCATAGAACTTTAAATCAGATATTGGAGCAGATAGTGTACGACCGAATTATAATTTGACTTATATATATTTGAATTATTGACCGAATTATAACGTCACAGTGCTTATTATTTAATATCTTTAAATTTGTTCTATTAACTTTTTCGATAGGAACCACTGTTTAGGGTTTATAGGCGAAAAAAACAGAAAAAATTCCGAGTTTCGTAATTCACTGCTTAGTCAAAGAAATTAGCAGCTTAGTGACAGTTTTAGGACTTTGTTAGGTTTAGACTTATGTAGTTCTTTATTTCTGTTTTTGGCAACGATTTAATTTTTTGGTTTGGAACAGTTCACGAATTTACTACTTGACCAAATTGATAACGTATGGTACACATTCGATACGTAATTTAAATGCTGTAAATTTGTAATACCTCAACTCCTTCGCCAGATTGAACAGAAGGATTTTAATAATTAATAAATTTTAGGACTACAAGAGATGCGTTGCATGTTAACGCGTGTGAAACTAATTTTAAAATAATTTGCAGAAGTAGGTTTTATAAGCTGAATTTTATGCATCGGGCATATATATAATTTTTCTTTTTTTAATAATTCAAAACTTTATTTACTGTCACACCGTTGTGGGCAATAGGTAATAGTGATGACTGACCACATTCATACCAAAATAAAATAGCATAACAAAAAATAAATAAAATCTCTCTTTAAATATGTACATACAGAAGGATAAAGAAAATGCACATAATCAAACTTTGTACATGGAAAAATAAATAAATAAAATAAAACAATAATAAAAAAAATAAAACAATAATGAAAGAATCTTTAGTCACATTTGCACCCCTATATACAATATTTACACATCGACCTAAGGATCACTAAGCCCACTCTATCCCCTACGTGTGAGGGGTAGAGCAGAGCTCATAAGATCCCAGTGCATCCCTCTCGGCGCATCACTGGTAATGAGCCAGTGGAGGCTGAGCAAGTGCGCTAAAACCGCAAACACTCAACTTGAGTGGAGAATCTGACCATTACTAGAACTCCAATTGTTCATATTTATTTTACAATAAGTCTCTTGGCCACTGCCGTTTCAACCTTAGAGGTGGATTGTAGGGATGGGTGGAACTAGATAAGGGTTAGGATTGTTAGAAAGGTTTATATGGAATTTTGAGAATTTGGTTGGTATGAGGTCAAGGACAAAAGAGATATGAAGGTCATGGTGTAGTGATTGATTATAAGTGTTATTAACTACTTAATAGTACGTTAAACTAGCTTCAATTTGAGTGCTGGCAGACATCTGTAGGTCTTTCCTGATATCAGTTTCCTGATATATAGATTCCCAAAGTTAATTAAAAAAAACAGGTTTTTTTGATATTTTTTACGAAATTTAGTTTCTAACAAAACTGTATCTCGGAGACTATTGAACGTAAATAGCTCAATTTTAGCAAATATACTCTGCTTTAAATGATATTCTCTTCGATTTTCTAGTGTTGTTGGTAGTTTTAAAAAAATGAAGCTTTGAAAAAAAAAATTTTTTTTAAACTTTTAGGACAGCAATCATTTTTTACTACACTTTGCAGACTCATTAATTTTGACTAATAACTATGCTTCATTAAAGAAATTAATAATTGGGGTAATAACTTTTTTTTTTACCGGGCTTTTGTACTAATCCTTCTCCACCATGAAACCACCTCAACGGATGTATAATACTGAACATTGTATGGGTTTTATTTATGTTTATTCGGGAACAGTGGAACTAAATAAAGGCGTTTATTATAGTCTATCATATTTTGTCAAAATAAACGCGTCATTTCATAAACGCGTACCGAGCTAAAGTACAAAAAAAAAAACTGAAAGAAAAGGAAATACTTCTCCAGCTTTTGGCTTATTAGTCTCTAAAAAATCGTTTGGTTTAAAAAGATACGTTTGTGTCAATTCTTGTGTGAATCAGTCGTGTCATCCTACAGAGCTCATGTCTTTACCTTCTTAAACATTACCTAATACAACACTAAGAAATCGTTAGCAGGAACTTTAAGAAACATATTTACCAAGATCCCCTAAATTCACCTGGTTTTTGCTAAAGGGCTAAATAATCACCGTACTATCTTCATAACCTCACAATATTGTGTTGTCATCTGGTTAGTGTATTTGCAGCACATTTCAGCTTGATTGGATAACTGGAAGGAAGAATCTATTGTTCAAAAGATTTATTTGATAGCAAAAAACCTTTAAAAAAATAATAAAAACATTAAAAAATATGTGTGCTAAACTGAGATATTATAATAGTGTTAACAATAGAAGTATTTTTCAATTTAATTTGAAAACAAGATTTCTTAATATTTAATCGGAATTTATAACATTTTTGACTAAAATAACAGATCTGGAAAGTAGGATGTCTATGATTGGCGATGTAGAATGCTTAATTTATCAGATAGCAGCCACTTCAAGTATTTAACGCAAATAATGGCGCGAGAAAGTTATGTAATAAGCAAACTTGTATTTATATAGCGTTTATTATCGATATTGGTTTGCTTATTACATACGCTCCTCTAGCAATGATTTGCTAAAACATTATTACTTAATAGATACGCGTCTCTAGCGATGATGTGCAAAAAAATTATTGCTTATTTCATACGTTTCTCGAGCAATGATTTTGCGTTTAATTTTCGAAGTGTTTACTGGCGGTATTTGATAAAATTTTTTGGTAATCGATTAATTTACCATTAATTTTTTTTTAAGCAAAATTAAAGTGCTTGTAAAAGGGATGTTTCTTCATATCGGTGGTTTTGGACTTACATACACTATTTTATTTATTTTATGAGAGGAGGATGGTAAATTCTTAGGTTCAAGCTACATATTTTTTGTAGTACAAAAACTAACAGTACTGGGAACGAATGTGAAGACTCAATTATAATTTTAGAAGCCAAGAGTCAAAGTCGCGAGAGGTGCGTCATAGGGAACTCCCTTCGGTCTTCCCGAAAGCTGATTATGATCTTTGAAGAATGTGGGGAAGAACTCATCCACATACAACAATTCTGATTTTTCTTAACAAATTTTAGATTACAGCGAATGGCGGAGCCCGATAGATCCAGACACCCCCTTCCTCCTCTCCGAAATTACAAAATACTTTAAATTATTCTTATCTATTACATTTATGTGTGCGTATAAAAATAAAATAGATCAGTACCACTACAAGCCATGAAGAATCAAGGGTGCAGTACTTTGTTAAGAAGTACTGTTACTAGACCACCGGTTGTATAACCAGGTGATTTGGTCAGAATCGCAGTCGACCGTAAGATTTTCCCCAATTAAGGATATCCACTTTATGAGGCTGATCTGTCAGAGCCGGATTCGAACTCAGATCCTTGGAGTTAGTAGGACACATACAGACCTATTTTCACTTATTCCTTACCAAGTTATTGTATAAAAAACAGTAAATAAATGAATCACTTTCATGTAAATAAAATATATGAGTTTCAGGCATTAAACGCTAAAAAAAAAGTGTTAATTTTGCTTGATATAAAAATTTATTAAGTACCCAAAGGAATGAACAGCCTTGGACTATTCCCGGTTGGGATGGGTTTCTTAAAAGATCCTTGGATTTCCCCGAGATGCGAATTCCAGGCGATGTTATTGTTCATCTTCCACTCAACTGTAAAATGAGCATCTGAATTGTGCTGGGAATAAATCAGCGGATTTGAACAAGTACTGACCGCAACCATCTAAGGTTTTTAAACACTAGTTCAGGCATTTCTAGTAATCAGACCTCGTTCCGAAATTGTACTTCTTGAGGTGCAATGTTTTCATGAAATGATATGAATAACTGTCGTTTTTTGTCAAAACTAGCTTTAAACACATTGATTACGGTCCACACTAACATATGGACGAACTGAAGAAATCTTAACATCTTATTTACTGCCTGGCTCCTTTTCTCCAATGTAAAAATCTATGTTTTTATTGAAAAAGGGAGGTGCCAAGTGATGATGATGGTGTAATTATGAACAGCATGCTTGCTCCATCATTAGTTCAGAACCGCTTCCACCACTATCACAATTACACCACTTCCCACAAATGCATAAGGTACAGCAAAAAACTTCGTATTTTCGAATAAATGACAGTAAAATCGAAAACAGAAAATTGTTCGGCCGAATGCTTCATTCTTATAGTGTTACTGGAATTAAAATAAATAATAAGAGGAGTAAAGATTATGAATTAATATTATATTATTCCAAACTCTCACTTTTTTATGAGAAACAGTAATTATACGAACAAGAGTTGTGATTGTTGTTTAATACGCCAATAAGTCATAGTACAGAATGTTTAGAATTGCGGAATGTGGAGGGTCCAGTCAGTTGCATGTCATGCAGCATCCCCTGGCATTCTTTCGGCCTCGGAGCTTCTCTAGTACTTCTGCTCCTCTCATCACTGGTAGTCGACAAGAGCAATGAATAGCATTTATGGTGTTACATTTGTTTTTTCAGTAATTTCCACTTATACTATTTATATTTACAATCGTAAACATATTTTGTACAAACCTCAAGACAAAGGTTGCGCTTCTTTAATTTTTTTAACCAAAAGGAAACGCTGCCTACCCTTAGTTACAGAGCAAACAACCCTAATGGCTTTCATCCGATACGTTCCCTCTATTATCCTGCGCAGCGTTATTCTCTAATATGGCCACATAGTCTGGTAAAAATAGCTTAATATTTGGCTGTGACTAGAAGTATGTGAAAATTAATTTTCGTCGATTGATTCTTAATAATAATAATTAGTTTCGACAAAATTTAACGTTGTAGGTGGTTAGACCATGTCTCCCACCTAAGTTCTGAAGCCGCGATGCGAGAAAAAATAAAGTAATCAATTCTTTATTTGTTAAGAGATTCTTATGTAACAATGTTAGAAAACACAATAGGAAAAATGTTACCACTCTTTGATGGTGTGAAACCCTAATATGGTAGATTTTTCAAAATAATCTTAATATATTTTTAGGTTTATTGGAAATAACTCCTAAAGTATTACAAGTACGAGTAGCTATTTATTTACAACTCACATTGGCTTGCGGCTATACGAGCATAGCAGTGGTGGCATATCTACACCCAAAAATGTGTTGGGGTTATATCTCATTTTAATTTAGGCCTGTAAGTATCTTCTTCAAAATCTCTTTCGTTTTCCGGTGTCCTCTCAAGAAATGGTTTCTTCCCTAATTGGATTGAGTTAGACCAACTGATTTTTTCATACACAATTGATTTTTAGTACGGGTAGTTTATTATTGTTACTAACTAAGAGAATTATTTGGATTAGGCGAGTTCGATTAGAACGAATGTTTACTTCCGCAGCTTGGCTCTCTGGGCCTCAAAGTTGGTGTGGGAAGTGATAGCGTGCTCGGTGGTCTCGCGTACGTCACAACTGGGATATAAGGCGTCATTGTCTTGGCTCTGTTCCTGGAGCTTGCTGGAGATTTTCTGGTAGTGTCGCCGAACATTCTCTTCATTACAAATACCACAAGGTCTTCTGGCAAGAGGACCAAAGATATACCGCCGGCTTAGACTTGCGTCGCAATATGAGAGAAAGATCTGTACGCCCAGGTGACTTGCATTACTTACGATAACCAATTTTATAATTGTCTTTTTTTTTACACCTCGTTTATCAAAATCCATCGGTCCTGAGAGCTGGAGAATTGTTCTATATTAAAGAAATAATATATATTGATGGTGGTATAATTTTTAACCAGTGTGGTTAAATCTTCTTGTTTAATTGAACGATATGTAAATATGACATTTTATCTGCTAAGAATAGTTCCGCAATACTAACCTTGGAATAATAGGTACTTTTTTTCCTATTATAGTTGAATAATGTGAAATCGATTTACTCCACCTTTTGAATTATTGAACTACAAGTATCTTGAGTATTATTTTTTCTATATTCATGATAATTTAATAAATTTCTGTAATGATAAATATGGAAACGATATATTTCTCTAACTACACGGAATAATAACACTATATGACTATTTTTAGGCCATTAATATTTCACTTCTAAGATATCACCTATTAACTTAGATTATTAGTGTATGTATCGGATTTGGCTCTGAAACACAAACTATATATCAACATTTTCTCTTCTAAAGTCTTATAATGGTTTTGTGAAGTAAATATTTGGGGACGAAAAGAGAACACTATATGTTCAGAGCCATGAGTGAATCCATCATGCTTATCATAACTTTATTGTTTAATTTATTTATCCTTAAGAGTTGACTTTACATGTCTAATTGTTAAGGGATTATGTCAACGTTCAATTGAAATATTTAGCACTGTTTTGTCTGTGGTAGGGGTTGTGAGAGTTATCATGATAATGTTTGGTATCCCATCTTTGTCTTATGGTAGCTTTATTTACTGTCTTAACCTCATCCAAAGAAATTTAGACATCTTTCTGTGGCTCAAGGCATCAATCTCTAATAATTTCAAACAATTTTCTTGCTGGTATGATTCAGTTTTCACTATTTTACGAGCGATTCACAATAGCTTCGTCACGATTTGTTATTAAAGCTTGAGAACTGATGCTTTATCCGTCAGGAATAATATTTTCGTATTCTTTTAGTTTGGAATAGGTTGTGACTTTTCAATAGTATTCCCATTAGAAAATTCAATGTATATTCCATTTCTTATTGCTCCTATGGCTGAACCATATTTATTTATTCATAACTCGGTTAATTCGAATTAACGTGGCTCAGCCTAATAGCTCTCATGTCATTGACGAACACTAGTGTAGTGATGGTTTCTTTTGCATTAACATGGGTTGACTTAATTGCATTTCTAATTATCCGAAGATTTTAATTTTATACACAGTTGATCTTGTGAATGCTTGTGGAAGCTATGGTGCCCTATTTGTGATATCAAATTACAATACTGGTCTTATATTTACTATTATTTATTTTTCAATCTTATTTTTGTATACTTTTTTTTACTTCTTATTCTGTCAACCGATTAGTTCTCCACTTTTCCGTATATCATTCATTTTCTATACCTCTTTCTTTATGCATTATATATTTCTGACCTATATTGCCTTTGGTGATGGCTCACATGCTTGGGCTAAAACGTTGGCTTCTAATAAAAGCGTAACAATATGGTTCTGTCAAAGTCACTTTAACTATAAACTCAAAATTCTACAATTCAAATATAATTTCTATAATATGATACCTATGTCCCTTCAAAAAAATATAAATGCCCATTTTTTTTTAAAAAAGAAAAATAGGGATCATATCATAGAAATGATATTTGAATTATAGATTCTTGATTTTATAGTTAAAGAGACTGATGATGGCTCACATGTTCGGGCTAAAACATGAGCTTCTAATAAAACATAACAATATGGTTCTGTTAAAGTCACTTTAACTATAAACTAAAAAACCTATTATTCAAATATAATTTTTATGACATAATACATATTTTCCTTCAAAAAAGGATAAATGCCCATGTTTTAAAAACAAAAAATTTAAGGAGAATGAGGATAATATCATAGAAATTAAATTTGAATTATAGATTTTAGAATTTATAGTTAAATTATAGCAATCAGTTAACAGTATAAGAAGTAAAGAAAAATTTACCTACACAAAATCGTTACAAAATCTGATTAACAATTAGAATCCCTAAAAAGAGTACCCAATGTCATTCGATATTTAAGTTAGTTGTCCAGGAGAAAATTATAGAACATTAACAATATGACTGAGATATAAGATAGAACGACTGACACTGTTCTTCTACTCACGGAATATTAAATCAAAATTTTTTTTTAATAATTTATTTATTGATATTTACAACTGTATACATACATACACATCAAGTAAATTTGCTGTAAGTGATATTATGACATGATAAAAATATGTGGAGAATCTACCCATTGATAGAACTCCAAAACTATTTCTAAAGGAGAAGATCTCGAGACCATCTTCTTTTCAGACGCCTAGGAGGATTACTAGGTAGTGAAGGAGAAGCCAGGTTAGAAAAAATCAAAATTTAAAGTTAAAAAATTAAGAATTGGAGGAAACATCCGTAGTTAGACAGCATAAGATAAAAACATTTTGAATAAAATAGATAGACATAAATTAAGATCTAAGGCAGAATAATTATAGAAACCAAAAAGATGTTATACTAATAGCATAAATAAAGGAAAATACAAAATTTCAAAAACTATAAAATTTAATTTATGAATAATGAAATAAATTATCATAGAGTATAACATAAATTATATTGGTACAATAGGGAATTAGCAACATAAACTTAAATTAATGTAAAAATGAAATACCGCACTTTATTAATACAATCCAAATCACTTCATTAATACCTTCTATTTTGTCCATTGAAAAACCATTCAATATGTAAAGGAGGCCATACAAAAAAAATACCGAACATATTTTTCTTTTAAATTTTCAAATCTTGCTAATCATAAAAGTTGTAATTTTTATGTTGTATTATAATAAATTTATGTGGTGAACTTTTCCTCAGTTCGTGCTGCCGAAAGATCAACCAACCTGCTGCTTTCTAAAACACAATCACTTACTTAACGTTAATGTTTCGTCACTGCGTTTGTTGCAACTATTGTGGCCTTGTGAGCGAGAGTTATCTCTCCTTAATTAATGATTAACTGTGTCGCTAAGAAGAATGTTTCATTATCAAATGCTATAAATAATATGTTGTTTCATTGAGATGTTGTATATCTTCAGCTACTGTTTAAGTATACTTAACGCCGGTCCTATTAAATATTAGAAATATTCAGAGAAAATAATGAAACAAAAACTTGTAAATTAACATTTTATTTATAAAATAATCGTTTTACAATAGGTAAAACTAGTCAAATAAGTTTTATCAGTGAGGTTTCGAAAAATTCATGTATGCGTATATGAAGAGCATTGAAGCTGGACGGAATCGAAATCTAATGAGTACTTTTTCAAAAGCACTACTCGCTAAAACAATAAAAAAGAATGTTCTGATTACTATGTATTCATTACCTAACTCAACTCCAGAAGAAAATTCTATGATAAGCAAATCACAAATATTGTTTTAGATAATTGGAAAATTATGAACATATTTTAAAAATAAATACTAGGTTTGGACAACCAAATCATCTCTGAATTAATTATTCCCTGTATATGAGATACAAGAAACTTGTTTTGATCTTATATTGCGGATGTGTTTATTAATGAAATAGTAAAATGTATAAACGTAAAAAAAGTACAATTATAGCGTTCGTAATAAAACTGTTAAATTTCAATATAATTAAATTTTGTACACTTAATTGTAATAAATTTCCCCAGCTTTTATTTCATTGAGATAAAGACATTTATACAAATATATGTCGTTTCTTTACTCAAATAGTGGCAAATCATCATATTAAATCTTCAAAGAACATTAACATATAAAATATATTCAAATATTGACGTCAACATTTTTCTCTTCTGCCATTTTTTAAAAACTTTTATCTGGGTCTGCAATAACTAAATTTATTAAATAATTGTACAGCGCTTCCCATATTTTTTCAACCAATATTTAAGGATGTGCTGGTTTTAAAAAAAAAAAATCTTCGAATTTAACAATTTTTCATTGTAAATTACGTACAAGTTGAACAATAATATAGAAATTACAATAAAAAATAAAAAATTGCAATGACTAAAGTGAAAAAGACCTTAAAAAAACATAAAAATTTACAGGGTATTGATGAATGAATAGTAAAATTTGGAATATGATTGTTATTTATTGAATCGAGAATATTTTCTTAGGGCATAAGACTTATTATTTGATTAGGTACATCTTAGGTTCATAATTTTTTTTATACTCAGCTTAATCTTTTTAATTGTTTTCTCTAATTATTGTTTTTCCCAAATTGAGTTTTTATAATACGACGACAGAGCTCCTTTTTAAATTTAAAATGACTTCAGTATCTTTATTTCGCTTATTTAAACTATTTAATTTTCCGTATTTCTGAAAGGTGCACCACATTTGGCTGCTGGAAAGTTTTTCATAACAATGAAATATTCATGTATTATTTCAAAAATCCTATAAGGGCGCTCGGTATTTTTCGTCCGTATATAAAAAATAAAACCACCTTTTTTAGTTCGGTTCGCCTTTCTTTGTATGACATGTAATGTCAAACAAATCAAAGAGTGAACGCAATGTACTTTATTTTGGGTCCAACCCTTGATCAGAAAGTTATGCGTAATGGAATGAAAGTGAAATTTATATCTCGTGTATTTGATGTAGGTTTATCATACATTGCTTAAGCCTGGCCAGCAGAATTATTTCTATAAAAAATTTAAAAAAATTTCTTTTATTTGTTGCCTATACTTTGTTTTCCATAAATCTTAGCACAGAACTACCAATCTCATTTACTCCTTGCTCTGCTTCGTCATCCCGTCAGTTGATTTCAATTAAAAAATCGCAAAGTTCAAAATAGCTCCATAAAATGGCGCCAACGATTTTGATTAATGTCAGTATATCAATGTAAAACAAGGTGATTTAGAATATCAGATTGGTTTTATCCTCATTGATGTAGTGGGAAAGGGCTTACATGCTGATTTTTTAAAAATCTTCCTCTAAAGTGTCTTTAATTTTTTTAATTTGAAAAGCTAACCATCTCCCACTCTCGGATTTGATAATTAACTTCAGGAGATAAGAGGAAATAGACATTGAAACATTGAAATTCTTAGAAGGTAATGGAATGAAGAAATGCATAAATAAATTTGCTTTCTCAATTACGCACTATAACAATAGTAATAATAAAGAAATATAAATCTTATATTTCTCAAGGTCTCAATGTTACTCCTTTTATGACCCGTCGAGTGCTAAAGAGGGTGAACAAAAAAAAAAAAAAAAAGAAATACGAAGAAGGGCTCTTCCCAATACTTTAGTCCACTCCATTCTTGTAATCTACTGAACCGTTTTCAATGAACCTTTGTCTGTAGCCCAGCTCTTGTTATAGAGTTCATGATTTGTTTTAAGACGTCAAAAAAAGGGTTGAAATCCACAATGGTTTCATCCTTACAAAGACAAGTATAAAACAAAATTGATATTTATACAAATATATCTATTTGGTTTCAACACTTTGTTATTATTTCAACACTTCAACGTTTTGGCCATTTTCAGGTATCTTACTACATTATGTAGTACTAGGAGTGCAGGGTTGATAAAATGAATAATTGGAAGAGAGATTATGAACAATTAATCTGATACTAAATACTGTAAGCTAGTTAATGTGTCAACGACTAATGATAAATAATTTGACAAAAGTAAAATGGCCAGAAATTATGGTGATAACATAAATTTTTGGCTGTGTTAGTGTAATATGATCCTTGAAAATGGCCGAAATGGCTGAAACATGGAGTGTTAAAATATTAAAAAAGTGTTGAAACCAAATGGATATTTTTTTATAACTACTTAACAAATCTGTTTCAAACAAAAATTTGCATTATATATAAAATTGATATTTTCATATCACACATAACAAATTTAGCATTACTAAACAGTAGGACACGTCTTATTTATTGAAATGACTAAGAAATTCAAAGATTTTTAAATGATATGTTTATATGTTTAGGCCATCAAACAATCAATAAGATAAATTTTATTTTTTAATATTCTTAATTATAGAAAAAAAATTAAATTTACAAACCTATTTTCTAAAATACGACAATGCCCAGCCCTATTTTTCATTTTATATTATTTTTGTCAATAATGAACCTGTGTAATGGATGGATAAAAACAATATTAGAATTTTTTTTTGAAATTATAGACAAAAATAGCATATAGACAAAAATTCTAGATTCTAGGAACTCAATGTTAAAATTTTATGAGATATTTCATATATCCATATCTCGGGTATTAGTGTAGGTACTACTACTGTGTATTAATAATATAGTACAGGTAGGATTAAATATATAGAGGAAGTATATGTAGTGTTTTTTGAATCAGCATTATCAGAACCTAAACCAATTGTTTTCAATTAAATGGATAAAAATTAATTGGCCACGTTTTCTCTTCCTTTACATCAAAACTCCTAATAGCACTCCGGATAAAGTAATCTTTAACCTCCACTTTACGGCATATATTAATCTTAGCTTTGGTATTGGCAATAGTTTAGCCTCTAAGTGATGCAACTCGGATCAAGCGGAGAACGGACGGAAATAACCTTCGCCATGAACGACTTTCCTTACTCAATGTCCTCACTGCCCTTGAAGGTCTACGAGGTCTGGCATGGCATTTCATATTTAAAATACAATGATATGATTTTAATCGCTATAATTTTCTCAAGTCCTACATTATCCATAATTAGAATAAATTAATATCTATAACAAGGTACATTGTGTAGAAGTGTGTGTAAAAGTGTTTCGAGTCTCAAATGCAATAAGAACCCCAAAGTTCAGTGAAAAAGTTGTAACTCAAAATTTTAGGCAATGCAGTTAAAAACTAGATCAGTAATATATATATATACATATCAATTTCTTGTCTGCAAACAGGTAAATTAACTTAAATACAACTTCCTACAATCCCTTCTCTCAACTTTCTTAAACGTTTCGGCACCACGGCCATAATTGATGAGATCTTGAAATATTCATCTTTTTTACTTCTACATCCCTCAGCAGTAATGTCTGAAACATTAATTTCATGTATTCAAGTATAAAATGATTCAATTACAGGCTATTACTTCACTAATTTTTCCGACCCGGTGTTTACAAAAAAAAAATCTCTGAATTAACCAAGTGATATTTTCTATGTAATTTATACAATATTTCAAGAAAAGTCGAATAAAAACTCAAAAATTACAATAAAAATGTGCTATAAAAAAGATGTAAAAGATCTTAAATAATTAGTATGAAAAAAAAGAAAAAATCTTTTTCAAGATATTATAGAATGAATCGTTGAATTTCGGGATATGATTGTTATTTATTAAATCAAAATCTTACAATTTTCTTTGGACCAAAGAAAGATTTTTCGAATAGGCCTTTGTGATAGGCATTGCATGATTCATATGTTTATAATTGATTAACCAAGCAAACCAATAGTAACTTATTTCTTCCTTTTTTTTTCTTTTCTCAAGTCTTCTTTATTTTTGTTTTCTCTAAATATGAGTTTTTAAAATATTACGAATTCATATTGAGGAATTCATATACTGTGCACTGACATATGTTGACTATAAACTGATTGTTTTGCAGGCCAGCACAACTATCACATTAAAATGAAATAACTTTCGTAATCTGATTCTTTCATTTTGTTTCGTAAGAATCTGAACACAGAACTACCAATATCATTTACTCCGCGCACCGCTTAGCCTTCCTGCCAAACTCAACAAGCTATGCCTGTTGATGTCAACTCAAAAATCATTAAGTTTAGCTCTAAATGTGCCACTGTTTACAAAAAAAAACTGCTCTCAGCTTGTGGCAAAGCAAAATGTATCACTATTCAGAATGTACTCGTAGGACAGTTCAAAAATAAAAAAAATCTTAAATATAATGAAATAATTAACTTTATAGCGTAGTTCAAGAAAGATTGAGTACAGTTTAGTACTGGCACATCTGTTCTCCGGTGAAAAAGAAGTTGAGCCCCTCTCTAGGGTTACGTACCTTCGGAACACATCAAGCAAACAATCTCCCCAAAAAACTTTTTTTTGTTATGAGACAATTCAAACGAAGGAGGGTTATTATATCAACACTACGATGCCTTAATTAGGTGTATCCAAGTTTTTCTATTACAGTCGATTTTTTTTTTTTGTTAAATTATTTCTAAGGCAATTCATCTTTGAAACTAATATACTCATCAATTTGTATCACAAAATTATGATGTAGTTTCATTTTTAAAATAGTGTTAAGTTGAAATAAAAAATGAAATTTATTAATATAATTGGTTAGAAGTAAATGAAGTACTGACTTTAGTTCTAGAAAAAAAAAAAAAAAAATCAATATTCAAAATGTTTCATTCGTTTCATATGTTTCATTCGAGAGTCAAAAGTACATGGAAACGTACGCATTAACCTCCTCTCCAAATGTAATGAAGGCATCACTGAGTTTTGAAATCTTGGGAATTGCTTATCATTTCAAACACTTCATTTCTTTATCAAGCATTCAATTGAGTGGTTTTAGCTATGTTAAATTTTGGTTTGATCAGCCTACCTGAACGACATATTACTAAACTAAATTGTTTATTTAGGCCAATGTTTCTCAACAACTAGGCCGCAAAAACCTTGGGATTGGGCCCCGGAATGGTCGGAATGGAAGCACAATTTTATAAGGAATTTTTAAAACTGATATTTTAGTGCTAACTGACAGGTTTTAGCTGGTAAATACATTACTATGCAACCAGAAATTAAAAATTTTTTTTAGGGTACCTCCCTTGAGTCCAAGTCACCCCTGATTTAGGCCTATAGTGAGGATTGATTTCAAATTCAGGAAAAGCCAACAAGTATTTAACAGAAAAAACGAGTATCTATATTCACCAAGTTGTTTTTTGTTGCAATTTTTTAAAAATTACAGTACTGAATAGGAACTGGTTAGCTTTTTGAAGAGGCGTATTAGTACAAGAGCCGGAAAGAAAAACAGGCACTTATCTCACTCAAATTTTGGATTACTTTAATGAAAACTATGTATAATTAGATTAATGAGTCTGCCATGTATAGGAAGGGGGAATAAAAAATGGCGGCTGTTTCAAAACCTTAAAAAAACATTAAATTTTCATTCGGAGCTCTATATCTTAAAAACTACCTACAACACTAGAAAATCTAAGAGGACATTATTTAGCAAGAGCAAATTATCTGAAATATAAGCCATAAAAGAGCTAGTTATGTCCAATAGTTCTCGAGATATAGCTTTTTAAAAAGCAAAATTTCTTAAAAATCATCTGAAAGATTAGTATTTAGTAGCTAATTTATTTTGAGAAATCTATATCTCAGGAATTATGAGACGTACAAATTAAAGCTAATTTAATATACTATAAATAAGTTTCTGACCTTTACTATCGTTGGGATAGTAGTTCTCATGATATTTGCTAAAATAAATTGATTTATAGTTCATCGGACAATAAGTTTGATTTATGAAAAACTTCATTTCAGAAACCAATGGATGTACAGATGTTTGCCAGCGCTCAAATTAAAGCATATTACAACAAAATAGTTAATTATGTTTATCTTTGTAGGAGTAGTACTTTTTATATTTGACAAAATAAACTCACAAAATGTTAATTTATAGTTGTTCCTATAAAATGTTGGATTTTTGAAAAAATATATCTCTAGATCCATAAGACACACATATGTCTCCTGAATTAAGGAAATTTAACTTACTATAAAGTAGTTTATGACGCTTATTCGTAGGGGCAGTAGTTTTTTATGATATTCACATATGAATATAAATTTGGCAAATGAAAATTTGTCCGAACAACTATAAATCAATTTATTATAGCGAATTTCATGTAAAATATTACTCCTACGAAGATAAATAAAATCGATCATAAAATACATTATAGCTCATTAAACTAGCTTTAATTTGAGTGCTAATAGACATCTGTACGTCAAATGATTTTTGAGACATGGATTTTTCAAAATAAGTTCTCTAACTACTGATCTTTCAGTACGTCCCATACAACATTTTTATTAAATTTTGCTTCTTAAAAAGCTATTCTTTAAATGAAGTTCTCTTAGGTTTTCTTGTGTTGTTCTTACTTTTTGATATATAGAGCTCCGAATGAGAAATTAATTTTTTTTTATCGCTTTGAAACAGCCGCCATGTTTTTTCCCTCTACCTATACTTGGCAGACTCATGAATTTTGACTAGTAATTATACATAGTTTTCCTTAAGTCATTAAAGTAATCAAAAATTGGGTCGAGATAATTGCCTTTTTCACCTCTTGGGCTCTTGTATTATACGAGGTATACTTCATTCCTTAAACGACTGAACAGTGGTTCGACTACTGAGAGGCAGATTGGTAAAACTATTCCTTCTGACCAAGCTATGGTTTTCGAGTCATTAGGATACAGAAGTTTTTTTGTACACACATCTAAAAAGGAAAACAAAAATCAGATTTCCCAGAATTTTAGATGAAGTTATCATACAACTAACAAGCATTGGGGACACCCTGATACAAAGCCGTTATTTTACCGATATTCCGTTAGGAAGAATATGAATTTTCTGTTCTTTATCTGATTATTACCAATATTTATGAAGTGTTTTCATATTTCTGCAACGTATTTATTAAGTTATTATAATTGAGACCGGGAATCAAGTTTGAATGTCAACAAAAAATTATTACATCAGTAAATAAAAAATATATGATTTGATTTTGGTTTCTACGTATCATGAAACGTGGTATTTCAAAATTTGAAGGGACGCTAAGTTTTATTATCTTTGTTAGTTACAAAGGTTAAATATTGCAAATAATAAACCATAACTATGTCTAATGCACTCCATGTTGTTAAGTTTTTATTTGTTTTTTGAATAAGTGATACCTAAATAATGACAATTTACCCCTATCTCCATAAATTGCCGAAATATAGTGGTAAGAATCATCTAATCGACCGCCATTTTGAAACGAAAAGGCGGACGGTAATGACTGTTTTATTTTTTTCATTAAAAATTCTTTGATAAAAAATGATAAACTTAGCTTTTCTTACCTATATATAATTTTTTAAATATAATAAAATAAAAAAAAAAAGTGATGTCAATCTTAGAAAATTATACAAGTTATAATAATCTCCCAAAGATACCTTTTTAATTCAAATGTCCATTCTCTATTCACAATTTCATTCTCATTGATCAATATAAATTAGATAATTAAATATTTATTACTGACCTTTCCTATTCATTCATTCATGGAATCAAGAACTAAGAGCCAAATAAGACTCCTGAAAGAAGCAAAATTTCTAGCTGATCAGCAACAAATCGTACAAACTCAGCATAACAAATATTAGGTTAGGGATATTAATACTAATGACAGTTTTTTTTTTAATGAATCAAAACATTTTTTAGGAGAACAATTTAAAATCTTCAGTATCAACTACCAATATTCTCTGGCATTCCATACCTCTTAGAATTCTTGTCTACAGGTGATTTTACCTAGTTTTAATTTATAGTTTTCAGTAAGAAACCTTTGAAAAAAGAATTTCCACCTCAAAATAAACGAAAGTAGAAACCAAAAATCGAAAAATAAAAATCTGCCCGTCACCCATTCGCGGCTTTTCTACCGGGTAGATCGTTTTGAGATTTGACATCAATGTTACAAGTCACTCAAGAATGGTCCTCGGAACTCATCATTACCTCCCACCTTTTCGTTTCAAAATGGTAGTCGATTAGATGTTTCCTCCCACCATATCTTGGCCATTTATAAAGATTGTGAAAAAATTTAGGGTTAGGTATCACTTTCTTAAAATATTACAAAAAGAAAAATAATAAAAATTAAATTTGTTAATGTTTTAATCAAATGTATAAAACCAAAAAATACACAAGATATTTTCTTATTTATCATTCATATGTAAAATAAAATAATTAATAAACCAATGCATTAATATACCTTGAATAAGCACGTTGCAAAAATATAAATATACATCAGAAATATTGACAGTTATCTTGTTAACAATAGAAAATTCATCCTATTCCTTGTGACATTGTATCGGATTTGTGTACATTATCTGATTACCTCATCCGAAATTGTGGAGCATGTCAACTTAATTTCTCTTGTTAGGTATTAGTAAGAAAGACTTCTATGTCCCTATCGTTGCAAATCCTTCCAAATGGTCAGAGGAATATTGTTCCAGTCTTTTTCTCCGCATTCCGTCTCGTCTTCTGTATTTTAAGAACTGGAGTTAGGTAAAGGAACACCGTTTTTATGATTATCATGGTATTCGACGGCAAGGTGGTGTGTGATTGACTTAAAATACTATATATGAAAAAACATAAAAACTAAAATATTTTTATTTACAATATTATGCACTAGACTATTCTATCTAGTAGAGCACTCAATTCGACTCCTCTTCTTAACTCTTAAGTCAGAATGAGTATGTCTCCTCTTCTAACATAGTGCAATATGTATGCTCAAATCTACGTATGTGGGGATCAAAGAGGGAAGGATAGAGAGTTCTCTATCCCACACTCAAGTATGAGGTCTTAAGCATCTTGGACTATCCCAAGTTCCCAAGAAATAGGAATAAATTGGGCTGAAGCCCATGCCAAGTTCTCAGATTGTATATTATAAGACAAAATACTGAGCTGGTTTTAAACCAGGGGGAGTGGAAGTGATGAAAAGAAACAAAGGGGCCACTCCTTTTTGAACAATTGAGAATATATTTTGAATTTTCTCTCAACTTTTGTGTGGTGCAAGAATCCAAGGGGCAGTGGCCAACACATAGATATTTTTTTTAAACATTTATATTAATAAAATATTGAATTTATTAAGCCACAGGCTATTACACGATAACTTGATGAAGTGGGGGATGCCTTTGCCTATCTATTTTTTAAATTTTAATCTATTTCTCTTCAATACTGCAGACCTAAAAGTAAAATTAATTTAACTTATCTCTTGTTCAAGTAGGCTGCACAAACCAAAGTTTAACATCGCTAAAAAGCACTCGAATGAATGCCTGATAAAGAAATCACCTGTTTGCAATGATAAGCAATTACAAAGACGTCAGAACTCATTGGTGCTACGGTTAGGTTGACAAGTACGTTCGTGTGCACTTGTAACACTGAAATGAAACATTTTTGAAAACTTAATTTTTTTTTGCAATAACTAAGGTTTTTTATTTTTCAGTGTTTTTTTATTTTTACTATGCATAAACTATATAAATCATTTTCTTATTTATTTCTAATTAAAATTATTCTTAAAATAAATTTAAATAATTAAATTTGTGATATTAGTTAATAGATATATTTGACTTGGGAAAAATAACCTGTAATTGAAAAACTTTAAACTTGGATACATCAAATTAAGGTATGTTAGTCTTAGTATATCATAATTCTTGAGAAATAATATGAAAGTAAAAAATATGAATATTTAAAGGTCTCCTTAATAATTGCCAGTGGCCGAAATTTGGAGAAAAATAAATAAATTTGATACAAAGGATTATAAGAAGTTATATTTAAATTAATTTACCTATACGCAAACATGACATCGGTATATTATATATTAAGCAACTTATTTTTACCTGATTTAATTAAAATTTTGAGTTCTTTGGGATTTTCAGTGAATTTGAGAACTTTTTATTTATAATAATGTTTTTTAATTCCAGTTAATGTAAGACCTAAAAAAATCATAGCACTAACATGATATCATTGTATTTCTAAAATACAACTAAACTAATAATTGTTATTTGGAAAATAGTCCTTGTGTTATAAAGATAATCTGTAGAAAGCCTAGAAAAGAAGTATAGGTCACGGATTGTTTTCATTGTCGTGTTGATTTGGGAGGCTATTTTATTTTTGTCATAACATTTTCTTTAGTTGATATTTTGATAGACTAAATGTCTTAAAACATATTATTAATCTTTCCTTGAATTTCTATTATATTTCATTAAATATGACATGTCTTTGTGGGCTTCAACACGCTGGATACATCTCGCCTATGAAACTATTTTTTTAAGACTTAAAACAAATCTAGAGTCCTACAACAAGAGCTAGGATACGGATGACGGCCCAACGAAAAAGGTTAAGTAGTTCACAAGAAGGGCTAAAATATTGAGTAGGATCCTTTTTTAAACCCTCTGTAGCACCTAACGGATTGAAAGTAGAGGTCTTGAAAAATATTAAATAAGAATTTCGCTAATTAATATTCGTTCTTTTATAGTACATAACTGAGAAAGTAAAATATTAATGAGTTCATGATAATTTTTTTAATTTATCAAGCTCAATATACAAAATAGAAAAAAAAAATACAATTTACAAGTAAAATATACATTTTTAGATATCTGCATGTAATATCTTGTATTAGAATCATACTGTAAGTTTTTATTATTTCATAGTCATTCTGATTAATTATCACTTTAACAATGTAGCAACAGCTCAAGATATCAACCTCCTTATCAGAAATGACTCGCCTATACTGCGGTTATGATTTTGACAGATTATTAAATTTTGTAATAAATATATAATTATATATAAACAATCTGGAGTGGGAGTAGGTAACTCATCGGTGCTACAAACTCAAAGGACCCGGGTTCGAATCTGGCTGTGGTAGATAATTATTTTCGGTTTCACTGTAGACTTGAGTCAGCCCTGTGGGTTCGGGAGCCCTCCGGGATCAACTCAGACTCATAAAGTGGGTACCCTCAATTGAGTAAAAAGGTTCAGTAGATCACAAGAAGGGCTAAAATATTTGGTAGGACCCTTTTTTAAACCCTCTTTACCACCTAACGGATTATAAAACGAGTAGAGATCTTGAGAAATATTAAATTAATATTTCGCTATAATAAATATTTGTTTTGTTTTAGTACATTACTGAGAAAGTAAAATTATTTAATTATAATAAATAATATAAAAAGTAAAATTAATGAATTCATGATAATTATTTTAATTTACCTAGCTCCGTTATAACCAAGAAAAATATAAATAGGATTGGTCTAGTAAATAAAACAACTAACAAAATGTGAGTTCAATATAGGAAAAGCAAACAATAAATAATAATAGAAATGAAAAATAGAAAAATCTTAGAGAACCAAACAAAAAACAATAAAAGTAAAATTGAAAATAGGCTCTCTTTTTGGGGTTCAAAATATAGCAGATATACTCCCTCACTACTACACTATGACGAAGTTACTCTAACTTAGTACAGTCAGTTATTTATTTGATCTTAAATAACGTTCTGAAAATATTATAGTGATTTTTCTGTTTTATTCCTCTAAAATTGGCCACACCTTTTAAATCGTTGATTATATCGCCACGGAAGAGATCTCATTCGCCTTAGAGACACAAAAACTACAACAAAGGACACCTTACTCACAAATAGCTTTACTAATATTCTGCTTGCAAATTTTGAAGGACCCAGAGGAAATGTCGGATGGACTGTCCAGATCTCGGTTCTTTCCACCAAGACAAAATTATAGCCAAGTTTCATTATTGTACAAATTTCCATATTCAAAATTTTCTTGATATAAAACCTCATATACCAATAATGAAATTGAGCATTTAATTAAATGCCTTTTCCCAACTTTCTGATTTTCATTTCTATTATGAAAAAAGTTTCATTTCGATATGGTACTTCAGAAAATCATTTTTGTTCAACGACTGGTGATCATAAATCCAAATGGGGAGAGAATTTAGAACAAGAGACAAATGTGGCTCATGTTGAACTTATAGTTCATAAAAAACGGGCAAAAGATTTTTTAAAAAAATGAATTTAGTTAAAGATTTATATAACAAACAATGAAAACAAAAATGTAGCGGGAATTGCAGAGGATTTTATAAAAATCATCTTTTCCCTAAAGATATTGTAATGCCATCAACTTTGAGTAAGATGATAATTTTTTATTAATATCAAAGTTTGTTTTTAACAAGTGTTAAACGCATATAATAAAAGTTGAAAATAAAGTGCTAGTTAAAATAAATTAATAGGATCATTTTACTCAGAGTAAACAACTAGAACACGAATAGCAAAGTGTTAAGTACTTGTGAGGAAGGTTTATTTATGAAATTCGTAATAGTTTCTAATTAATTTAATATTTTCTGTATAATAATGGATTATTAGGAAGGAGTGGCGCTGCAACATTAGATGAATTTGCTTTACAATTTTATAAAATCTATCAAAGAATACAATCATATTGTATGCTACGAAACTTAAAATTGTATTGGCTGGGCCAACTTAAATGATTTACATTACTTCAAATAACTCCTTAAAATGAACAACTGATCAAGAACATAGCATAAGAAACCATAATAAAGATGAAACAAAAAAAAAAATACAATTTACAAGTTAAATATACATTTTTTGGATGTAATATCTTGTATTAGAATTATACCATAAGCTAAGTTTTCATTATTTCATAGTCATTCTCATTAATTATCACTTTAACAATGTAGCAACAGCTCATGATATCAACCTCCTTATCAGAAATGACTTGCATATACTGCGGTTATGATTTTGACAGGTGATTAAATTTTGTAATAATATATAAACAATGTGGAGTGGGAGTTGGTAGCTCATCAGTGCTACAAACTCATTGGACCCGGGGTCGAATCCGATTGTGGTAGATAATTATTTTCAGCTTCACTGTAGACTGAGTCAGCCCTGTGGGTTCGGGAGACCTCCGGGTTCCATTTAGCGTCATAAAGTGGGTATCCTTAATTGATTAAAAATCTGGTGTCCGAGCGTAATTCTGACCAAATCACCTCCTAGCACAACTTATGGCCTAGTGGCAGTACTTTCTTACAAAGTACTGAACCCCTGACCCTTCTTCATTGGTTGTAGTGGTACAGGTTTTTTTATTTTTAATGCAAACAATTTTAAGAAATATTAGTAAATGGTGGATGGTTATGAAATTCGATTGTTCGGAACTAGTAATATTATAGAACATTTTATGATCAATGACAATTCCTGCCAAAAATTGCATATTGCTCTATATTGCTATATATTGTAAGACCAATGCGTGAATAAAAAAAATGAAACAATGAATTTAAAATGTCTTTTTTTTTTTATTCATAGACTTATACAAGTACCTTATACATGGGCGCACCCAACAAGGGACAAAGAGGGGCAGCTGCGCCCCCTCTCCTTAGAAATAAATTTTTTTCAAGCAAATAATTGTAATAACTAATTACGCACTGTTATAATTATATCTAATTTTCTTTAAATTTCGGTTGTATTCGTCTTTTCCACGCTGAATTGCCACAACCTGAACGACCATGGCTTCTTCCCTCCCCTCAGTTTTGATCCTGGGTACGCCCTTATCCTTATGTATTATTTTTAAAACAATGACAAATATGATAAAATATAATATAAAATATAACATGCTTTTATAAGACTTTTTGAACTAATACATGAAACGTAAGTGAATTTATATTGTTTTGAAATTTCAAAAAACCTCGGTGAAAATTCAAAAAAATCGGTGAAAACATTAACAATATTTTAACTACCTAATTAATTTGTTTGTACTTTTACTATATTAAATATACTATATAATACTTATCTTCTTTTTTAGAAATTTATTTATTTACCAACATATTTTAATTTCATTTATGAACATACTTATATGCATAACATTTAGCTTATCATGAAGTTTTTTAAATCGTAAAAATGGAAAGTATAATGTTTTAATTTCACCTGGTGATTCGTTTTAAAACTCTAAAAATCAGCATTAATTAATTATATTAATCTCATGTCGTCAGTGCTAAGTGACTTACCTGGAAATTGTTGATAGTCCAGTAAAAATAGGTTAAAATTTAGCTGTACTTAGAAGTAAGTGTAAATTAATTTCTGTTAACGAATTCTTACGTAAACGTTTTTGAACAAAATTCTCCCACTCTCCCACGGAGTCCTTAGACCAAATATCACATATTTTTTAAAATGTCAGCAGTAAAGATTTAGGTTTATCATTATTAAATCCTAAATTATTACAAGCAGATGAAATATCCAATATTGTTTTCTAAAAAAAAATATAAAAAATCATTTCGTGAACTTATTTCGGCAACTGTCTTAAAAATTTCTATTCTTAGGAAAATAATCACGATAAACTACTTATTTATTGGTGTATTTAACCAGCTTAAAATTGAACCCAAATAAATTTTTTTATGTCCTGTATTTTCCTAAATACACTTTTTCTAACTCAAATATTTTAACCAAAAAACGAGAAATTGACAATATGTAAATTTGTTTTGGCAAATATGAAAACGTCTACTCTTATGGATAATTTAACTAGTTTCAGATTGAGCCGTAGTATACATCTCTACATCAAATAGTTCTTGAGCTATCATATGAGAAGAAATGATTTATTTCCAATGTATGCAGCAAAATGTCAAAATTATGTGATAATATTTATAAGCTACAATGTAGCAATAAAAATACCTGAGATTATTAATATAATAATGTCTTAATTGAATAATAATCAAATTGTGTGAAAAAAAATTTTTATTTAGGCTGTATTTGAAGCTTGTTAAATACCCCAAAAAGTGTAAATATTTTCCTAAGAATAATAGTTTTCATGATATTTACTGAAATATATTCCCAATATTTTTCTCTTTATTATTTGCAAAAAAAATATTGGTTTTTGAAAATTGTATCTCAGAAAATATTGAGCGTAACGAGTTCGATTATAGCTCACATATTAGAAAATTTAATCTTTTTTAACAAAAACAAATTATGTACTTTTTATCGCATGCTCGGTAGTTTTCAATATATTGAGCATTGAATAAAAAATGAACTAAATTAAAAGTTCTATAATCAAATGAAGCTACGGTTTTAGGCCTATTATAGTTCAAAAACTAATTTTCAAGGCCATTTACTGTTTTATAGTCTAGATAAAAATTTTAATTATTTTTAACAGACTTTGTGTGCTACCTGTTGAAAAACGTAATTTTGACAGGAATGTACATAAACAAAATAACAAAAACGGAAACTTTTAATGGGTAAAATTTTTACTTCTGGATATAAGAAACTCAATATTTTTATTGTAAAAGGGTTTCTAGGTATAAACAAAACTGGACTGCACCACATACACCGGCCTGCATTGGACACCGTATTCCGGTAATATTACGTTACCTTCTAAAATTGAAGATGAAATATACCTCCTTACACATCTTGTTATATATCAAAAGTTGTGCAATTTATTAATCCTTTAAACTTTACTATACTTACTATAAAAGTTACCTATGTTACCTAAGCTACCTGTAAATCTTGTATACAAGGGAGTGGTCAACTTTTTACTATCGTCTTATGCAAATAGTTTTGGATTAGAATCAACTGAAAGCAATTGGTTCACAATTACTTCTAAGTTAGATTCCAATTTTACTGGAATAAGAGAGCACTGTGTTTGCATTATGGGTGCAGATTTTAGCGAGCAACACGTTTCTAATTTTGATCTACTTCAATTTATCGTTCAGTATTTTTAATTAGTAATATCAAATATTTAGTTATTTCCTTTTGGTGTTACGAGAAAAATAGAAAACCATCTTAAAACATAGCAAAAAATAGGATAGCAAAATTTTCAGAATCTGTACTTACTTTAGACTTTTGCCGGCGATATTTTGTAGGCTAAAATTTACATTCCTTTAAAATTTACCTTACTGGTCTTCCTTGTTGTATTTATAAATAAACTTTCTATGTTTAGCAATATTTGACTCCTGATTAGTTCTGATAAAATACATGATTATTTATTTTTATAGAATCTGACGTAGCCACATTAAAACATTTAAGGAGACTCCGATAGAACTTTAAAATATCCCAAACCCAAGGGTCGCTTTCCTGTTCGACTTAATAATAAATAGAGCTATATAAATTTGTTGGATTCTAAAGTACTTTACTAAGAATTTATTCTTACAAATGAAGTCTAATTATTTTAATTGGGTATGCTGATGTGAACATGAACAAGAAACCTTGGTCTATTCCGCTTTGAAGATTATTGGAGGAAGTCCTCTTCCAACACCCAGTTAAAAGGTTTGGGTTTGGAAGAGAATATTGGGAGTGTAACACAAATTTTTGATTTTTTTTTTTTTTTATAAGAAAGTTATGCTATTGTCTGGCAAATTTGTTCATAGACAAACGATTATTTTTGAATACTGTTTCGCATTTACATTCATCGGCATAGCCCAGGTTTATGAACCATATTCTAATGAAGACATGAATATTTTGAGAGGAGACACTAGGGACTGGGTGATTACCTGTTGCCGGTCTCACTGCCATCGTTGGACTGGGAGTAGTTCGGTCTGGGATCGATCTGGAAACCTTCCCTCGAGAGCTACTGTGTCCCTTCGGGCTCTCGCCTCTATCCAAGCCTCGGCAATTAGGGGGTCTTATAGTAGCCATAAAGTATACGTTACTAAGCGAATACGTTACTTGGCACGTTACTTGAAATTCACTACCAATTAAACAGAACCAGAAAAGATGCAAGACGAATATGTTAATGGGAGAATGAGACTAATCATTCCTAAAGTATATTTCGAGTTCTGCTCCCAATAGATTTTGGTATAATTGTCCAAAAATAATGGTTTATAAAACAAAATGAATATATTAAGTAAATAATAATAGTTGATTCCAGTTATGGATGAAATTATCGAGAAAGTGAAAAAAAGCATAAAACCAAAATGTAGCCTTTAATATCAATAGCAAAAGGTTTTTGTTTTAAAAATCATCTGCTTTCAAATATTATTTGTCAGTATTTATTAAATATAATTTAATGAAAAATTTAAAAACATGAAATAAACGTATTTAGTAACCGATAATTAAGAGAATAAAGGTAAGATGTGATCAATGAAACGTTATGACGGTATTGAAATAAGTTTAGAATATTATTTTATTTATGAATGATGGCTAAGGCCCCGTAGGATTCTAAATCTTTCGCCAACGGCCATACCATGTCGAACACACACCTTCTCGTCATACGTACGGCCAACCCGACATTGCGCTGTTCATCAAGATGGCAAGAATCCGACTGCTAGGCCATGTGGAGTGGACGCCACAGGATTGCCACGAAGGCTGTTGTATACATTTTTTTAGGTAAATCCACGTCTGAGGTGGTTTGGTGACGTGGTAACAGACCTGCGTCAGTTGGGGTGAAGAGGTTAATGAATTAGGTCATCTTTCGTCTGAGTATCATAAATTATTAATTAGTACTTCATAAGATATTTGATAATAAATATTTTTTGGAAATAGTAATTTTACTTTTTACAAGCAGATTTTTATGATATTAATAAATTCATTGAAGTTTTATTTTTTCAACGTTTTAGACTGGAAAAACCAAATCTAGTTTCACTTGTGACCCGATGATATAGCACAATTTATTTGTTTAAACTTAACACTGATGATCCTAGAACGGATAACAAACTGCTAACTGGATTTGATTAAGTAATCAACTAAGAAATTACAGAAAATTTTAAGAAATTTGCATCTATAAATCCTAAACCGAAGATCCTATTGAAAAACTTACAATTTAAAGAAAATTAAATTCTGCTTCGATAACGTAATAAGTTCGTCATGTGGTCATAAGCCACCACTGGAATATGGACTTCGTAGTACTTCGGACGAGCTGTTGTAGCCCGATGATATTTAACCGGGTTAGGTGCTTCGTAAAGCATACAACTTGAACGAGTTATCACGTTATGGTACTCATTAGTCGCTAAATTTAGTGTTCGTAAATTGGTTTTATTTAAGTCTTTCAATAATGCCTACCGTTTAGTATGTATGGCGAAAAAACGAAAATTTTATAATTAGTCAAACAAACTAGCTGCTTACCATCCATTTTAGGAACTTTCAAAATGTGTGAGTGTGTTCATTGTTGTAGAAATTAATTTTAAAAAATATTTGCAGATAAGTTTTATAAGTTTGATCTTATGCATCGAACTCCTATATTATTACCAAAAGAAAAATCACAAAGGAGGCGTTATTCCTATCATTATTTAAATTCTTCCTTACGCTGTCAATATTATTGATACTGTAGCGGCACTGCTATCTGCTGTTCCGTAGTGTGGCTACTATAGCCGCCAAAACCGTTACGATCCATCATGACGAACCTAGCTGCCACAAGGTGAACTATTAGTCATCGTATATTGATATATTTATAGTTTCTTGTAAATAATTTCACTTGACTTGCATATAACCATTTACATTAGTATTACATTTCTAAATGTATTATTTGAATCAATAAAGATTACAATAGAACCTTCTGCTCCACTAAAAACTAACGTCTTGCAGATAGAAATCGCATCTCGATGGCGTTTATGCTCCAGAGAGATAAATTAGAGCAACTTGATAAACCAACGTACGAATTTTCTTTAGTGAAAGCAGAGAGTAACAACATTCATTGTGGATCAGTACGACTGGTAATATATATTGGACTTTTATTTTACTCTCTGGGTCTCTCTTCCTGTTGAAAAATATCTTCCTGTCGTTGAGGACCTACAGCTAGTTCCTGTAGGACTAGTCATCCCCTTCACGACCGGTAGGCTGGTTCCCTACGGAGTGAAGTTTATATCCTGCGAGAATTTACGGCTAGTACCCGTACATTTCATGCTGTCAGTTCGCCTCCAATCCTATAACTACCTAGCCTACTGAAAAGCATTGACGAGGCCTTCTGGAGTAGAAAACCCCACATCTTAAGCGGAGTCAGAGCTAATTAATTACACTGAACTATCTCAATAATGCTATGCTATCCAAGGAGATATATTGAAAATGATCAGACCTGTCAATAATATTAAATCGGTAACGATTTTGGCGTTTCATTCTTTTTTATTTCCATTCCCTATTTCAAATCTATGTATTTAATAAATATAGTTGTCATGATACACGTGAAAGAAGGTTGATTACACAAACTTTTTAATAAGTATGAAATTATTGAGAAAAACAATTGAATTTTATTAAATAAGATAAGAGATTAAAATTGTGTAAAAGTGAAAATTTATTGTAATTTAAAAAACTTTATTTTCTAAAATAAATAATTGATAAAGTTTTTAAGGAATAGTATCTGTGATAAATGATTTTAATTTTGTTTTAAGTGAATATTGACTAATTAGAAATTGATGTTTTGACCTGGGCAGAATAGCCTGCATGGAGTTTTTAAATTATATAATTTCAAAATTGTGTTAAGTAGGTTGTCCCTGAAGATGACCACTTTGGCCGAAATGTCGGACTTATAAGAAAAATAAAAGGTTTTGAGACTAAAATGGATAGAAATTAAATTATTTATTTTAAAAATTAACCATTCTCAAGAAAGTGTTAAGATTATAAATTAAACTTTATTTTCGTTGTATCCCGTTCCTTAAACATTTTCAAGAGATTGAATATTTTATAGATTATTTTGTAATTAAAGGTATTAGTAACCTTTAAGAATAAGGGTTTTTACTACCTATATTGTAATTTTTTTAAATTATGCATAAGAAGTATTAGTTTGATGCAATCTGTTTCCAATTTATTACTTAAATGAAGTGGGATTAAGAAAGTAATAAATATCACGTTTTGATTAAAACTGTCCTTGGGACGAGCCTCCTTCCCCTTATCGTTAATTTATACTTCAAATATTTACTGTTACGAAATTCTAAATTACGAAGATCATTGTTTTTCTCTTGCCATCTGATAAGATATAACGACAGAACTCATATTCAGCAGTATTCAACAGAATGCCAATATATTCCAGTTCTCATAAATGAATTTTTTTTTGAGAAATAAAAACTACATCTAAAAACTGATGGTCCTCTGAGTCCAACTAAACATGTTTCGCAAAACGCCTTTCTCAAAAGCGAAAAGTCATCCGAAACTGAAATCACTTTTTTAGGTCGGGTATATGCCTGGAATATTCTTTCGATGAAATCGGCTAGTCGCAAGTTCCACTATATACAATCGATTTTCTCACTACATCTACGTACTATCAAGTGAACTTTGTATCAGCTAGTTGTTATCCTCATTGAATAGTATGAAAGGGTTTGAATGTCGAAAAACAGCTATCTCTGTGGGTTCGGGAACCCTCCGTAGTCCACCCAGCTTCATGAAGTTTCCCCTTCATTGGGTAACAATCTGACAGTCAAGCGTGATTTTGTCTAAATAACCTCCTTGTATAACCATTGGTCTAGTAACGGTACTTCCTTAGAAATGACTGCGCCCCTGACCCTTTATGGATTGTAGTGGTACAGATATAATTAAATTTTAATTTTTAATGATTTTTAAAATTAATTAACCAAAAGTGAATATATATAATTTTGGTAAAATGTTCCTAATAGTTATTCAGTGTGATTTTATCTATTTATTGTTGTAATTTTTGAAATACACCGTCTATACAGCTGACATTCCAACCAATCCTTACACTATGCTCACCACGTATGCCGATGACACATGTGTGCTCGCAGTTAATAATAACCCATTAATTCTGTCCCGAATTCTCCAATCCCATTAATTCTGTCCCGAATTCTCCAATCCCATTAATTCTGTCCCGAATTCTCCAATCCCATATCACAGCCCTCAAAGAATGGTGTCGTAATTGGAGGATTAAGATAAACTCCAACAAAACCCATCAAATCACTCTTCGTCTTAAACCTACCGACTGCCTTACAGTTTCAGTTAATAATGTTACTCTTACCCGTTTCGAACAAATTTGCTATGTTGGACTACATCTGGACAAACGACTAACCTGGAATCCTCACACAAGACTGAAAATACAGGAAACTGCACGTCGATTTCGACTATTACAGATCTTACTAGGCAAATGGTCTAAACTTCCAACTCATTAGAAAAGACTGATCAACATGACTGATAAGGCCAATCTGGACATATGGAGTTGGGCTTTGGGGCTCCACTAAACCTTCAAAAACCTCTCGTATCCAATCCTTACAATCTAAATTCCTTCGTTAAATCCTCAATACTCCTTACTATATAACAAATAAAATCATACATAAAGACCTTATTCCATACGTACCCGATCTAACCCGAACCAGATATCACTCCTTTCATTATAAACTCACTAACCACTCAAACCCCCTAGTTTCTAAACTTGCATCCTCTTTTATTCCCGACAATCCTCCGAGGCGCCTAAAAAGAAGATGGCCACGAGACCTGCTATTAAAATGTCATTAGAGTGCTAACAATGGGTAGTTTCTTTACACCCCTGTAACACTCCAATTTAACTAAGATCAAATTTACTGAATGTATTATATGATATACAATTATAAATTTCAATAATCATTAAAAAAATAATACTAGTAACTACGACATTTATAACAATACTGATGTGATATTGCATGTGGAGTAAAATTAGAGTGAAGCGGAACTCGGAGTAGACTATAAAGAGCTTATCTCAACATTATTGGGAACCTTCTCTAGCTGATTGAAAAAGGAATTGAGCTTCATCTGATGGGAAGAAATTGAATAACAATCGAACCGCTTCCTTGCAAAAGGGTTTAATCACCTTTATTTAAACAATTTAAACATTGTGATACACTCCTCATCCCTATTTTCCCTTAATTAAAACTCTATCACTGGCTATTCTTTCTTAATTATGTAGAAAAACGATTATAATTCTTGATAATAACAGGTTTTATTGTCTCCACTATATTTGACTCAACATGACTAAAATCCGTTTGTTGTTCATTTAAACATCTATAATACACGACAAATAAATACTTGTTAACCACATGCTCGATTGGTAGTAAAGTGTATGGAGGCAATTCCTCGGCAATCTCAAGCCAGAATCAATGCTGGTTATAATCGGGCCAGGAAAGGTTAGCTTTAACTTGTGGTTGCCAGCTAATTAATTAAATAATTTGATTAATTAATCCCCACTAGGCTGATATTAGTAGATAAACGAATGGATGTATTTATCAATATTTATAAACCAAAGAGAAGCACTTCCGGCATTACAACGGGAAGCTACGCAAGTGGGATCACCGATTTCAATGAAATTTGTTTTTGGGTGATACTAGGTCGAAAAATATTAGACATATGTCCGAGGATTCTTGCTAATGAGCCCTAGGAGACGATAAAAATTTGTTTACATATTTTATTTATAATTATTTTATGTTATTACGTAACATTTTTTCTTTACATCTATTTAAAGGTTATTATATTACAATCCTTTTGTTTTTTTATCGTATTTAATAAGAACAAAAATTATTGATCGAATAAAATGAGGTTAAGTGTGTAAAAAATTACAAAAAACGAAAGTCACTTCTAATAAAGTAGACCAAAAAAAATTTGTTAAAAAAAATCAAGACTGTTTCGGTTTTGGCATCTTTTGAAACCCTTAAATACGAAGTTTTATATAAATCGGTTAGTCAGTCTGCCTATTTATTTTAATACTATGTTGTAAAAAATTGCAAAAAACAAAAGTTTTTCTAAAAACAATTTGTCAAAGGTTTAATTTATATCCGCGGTTCTAATTTGATTACGAAGGTCCAATTTGTACAATTCAGTGTTTTTTCTTTTAAAGGTAATCCACAGCGAAGGTGATGTTTGCCTAATCATATACAGGTGACCAACCAATTCTTACCATGGTGGGGATCTAGTTTTTTCATTTTGTGAGACCGCCACTTAATGAAAAAAGTCTAACCATCTGAGGCAAGGGTCCAAGGGCCCTTGGTGAAGTTTAGACAGTCCTATTACCCCTCTTAAGTTTTGTGTAGATTAATAGAGTCGTGTTGAAGTTATTGCGATTTGTATGATTTTGGAAAAGAAAAAAAAGGACTCGGAATCTTAATGCAAAAATCTTAAGTAACATATTTTATTTAAAGTTTTATTGAAACTGGTGATCTCACAAGCGTAGTCTTCCCTTGCTAGCAGATAATTGAAGAACAGTCCCCACTTCCGGACTTGATGAACATAAGGGCATAAAGCTAATTACAAAAACTACAAAACTTATTACTTCCACGTACAAAATAGAATACTCGGACTGTGATTTTAATTACGTTCTTAATTGATTCCGCTTTCGTCTGTCATATTCTGTTATTTGTGTGATTGCTTACTTAGCAGCCTTTGAAATAAACAGGCTACTATTCATAAATCTATTAGATGCTATTTTTTAAATGTATGTGTTTCATAAGAACTTATCGAAGTTTTGACAGCCGATTTAGTTTTACACATTTGATTTTAACTTATAGAAAATAACAACTCTAAGATAAAGAGAATGAATAATTATTCAGGATTAGCACTAGCAGTTTTAAATGCTTGTTGAAATTAATAATTTCTATATCAATGTGCGGTACATAAAAATAGAAAGAAGAAAGTCTGCGTGAAGTAAATAAGGAATAATGAAGACACCTATAAATCCAAGAAGAATGTAGCAGGAGGTAGGGAAGTATCTTTGAGCTTCCTCTCCGATCCTTAGGGATCAAACGCAACAAAGGGAAAAAATACTTCCATCGAGCTGTATTAGAAACTAGTTGGCGCAGTACACAATCATTATTTTTTGTTTCTTATACTGTTGTATTCCTGATTAATTCAAACCCATCGTCTGCAACGAATAAATATTGAAATCATGTTTAGTTGAATAATATATGTATAAAATACTTTTTAATGCTGTGACTGGGCTAAAGGTGAAAATGGCAAATAGAAAATAAAGTAACATTAAAGAAGTGGGGAGGGTATATGTATAGAACACAATTGTGTAAAGTTTTTATTATTTTAAGCTTCAGGCGGTTTTTTCTTTGGTACTTTCGATTATAATAAAAACAACAGTAAAAAATGTATACCACTAAAAAAAATGATCAACCACAAAATGTATAAAATGTACTATAAATAAATGCAAAGAAAAAAAGTAACACACTATCTTGGATTAGTAATCTCATGAATTAAATAACTAAAAATGTATCTGCACTATTATTGTTCTATTACTATTGTTATTTCTCTTTTGGTCTGACTGTTCTTGTGTTTTTTCGTAAACAAATTAATCTAGGGACAAGAGTCATTCTGCGGGTTCCGTAAAGATTGAAGTATGAGAGGGTTAGCAACAGCTTCGTTGTCAATAGATTATTACACTAAGTTGCAGTTTAACAATATTAATGATGTTTAGTAAACTTTTATTCAAAGATCCAAAATCAAGAGGTCGACCGAAATGACCGCTAAAATATTTTGGGAAAACCTAATTACATACACATTTTGTGATATTCAAAGATGGTTCCCTTTAATGGTCATTAATTACTTCTCCTTTGGTTTTATAATATATTTTAATGCAAATTATATTTATACTCGGAAGCAGCATTCAAAAAGAAAAATATAAATTTAATATAAGAGTTATTCCAATTACTAACCAAAAATATTTTTTTTTTTATTTTATTTATTTGTTGATATTTACAACTGTATAAAAAAATACAACCAGTAAATTTGATCATAATGACATATGATATGATACAGGATGTAGAGAAACTACCCAGTAGTAGAACTCTAAAACAGTTTACAATATAAGGTCACGAGGCCATCTTCTTTTCAGGCGCCTTGGAGGATTGCCAGGAATGGAAGAGGAAGCAAGGTTAGAAACGAGTGGGTTTGGGTGGTTAGGGAGTTTATTATGAATAACCAAAAATATTTTTAAAAAATAAATATCAATTCTTGAACCGATTCCGTTGCTTATTATCACCAGTTGTAAAGGTCCCCGATGCATATATACGCAAACGGTACGAAGGAAAATTCAACAATTTTATTTATGTTAAATTATTTTCACCTTAAAAATACATAAAAAGTTTTGGATGAACAATGAAAAACGTTATAAATGATTAATAACTTTTTGTAGTAGTAACCAACTTTAAAAAAAAAAATTAACTAAATTAAAAAAAAAGTATGAACCGTTAAGTCGTTGGAGATTAGTTAAATAACAGATAAAACACAAATTACGACGTGCGATTATTCAGTTTTATTCTTATTATAAATTTAGGATTTTCATCCATTATGTTTTAATTTATTCCCAATTTCATTTGTTTAAATTATTTAATTGTATCTGGGTCATTTATTTTAAGAACTTTATAAGGCAATGTTCTATTGTTACGGCTCTGGGAGAAAAGTTTCAGACCAGAAGGGCTTAAAAGGGATCTCTTCCATAATACATTTGGAGCGATACTTTATACGTTACCATGGCAGCCCCACTCCATTTATCTGAGCTTTCACCTGCAAATAAAAACTATTGTCTTTGAATCAGAGCTATGCAAGAAATAGTTATAAATAAAACTACAACTCAATTATCATGGCTAAAATGTTTATTTATTAATGAACAATTAATGCTCAAATATTGTATCCACGGAAATTTATTCATACTTTAATTTATAACTAATTTTGCGCGGCTCTGCTTCGAATTTATTTGATTTCATTGCATGCATTAGATTACTTCATATTTCTGGTTTAGGCATGTTTCATCTCAGATTTTTTCCATTACTTAAAAAAATGTGTAACAATCTATTGAGAAGTCGCTTTTAAGTCTATAGGATTTCAAATATACCGATTATGGTTAAAATGGATTTAGTTTTAAATGATAAATATATATATATATATGTATTCATTAATAAAAAATGAAACAGACATGTGAATTAGGGATATGAGATATTTCTAGGATAACCCTAAGTCTAAAAAAGATGTATTGAGGACTCGATGGCTGATTGTGTAGTGGAATTTGATGGTTTGGTTGGAATTAGCCTCAAAGCTCAATTCTGTATGTCTTAATTGGTTTCATTACCATAATATATAAAAGTTTTTTTTTTTTGTAAATGGAAAGTTTAGAACGTTTTTCAAGTAGGTATTATCGAAATCTCCAAGCAGTTTCTTGTCGTTTCAGTTTGGTATGGGAATTCCAAGTTAGTGTTAGTGGGATATCAAAAAAAGATACTGCAGAGCAGGAGTTTACGACGGAGAGTAAAGAGGATCTGGTGGGATTTGTAATAAATCCTAATTTATTTTTATTCTCCAGTTGTGACACTATTCTTCAATGGATGTTGGTGTGACTGTAGTATTTGTGATTCAGTAGAGGGTCATTGTTTACAGAGAGAACACATGAGATATACATTTAAAATATTTAATGATACATTTATATAAACAGTATTGGCATTTATAATGCCAGAAGTACAATTCCATAAGGATACCGGTAATAAATATTGACCTTATTATAGCTGTGAAAGTACGTATTTTATAACTAATTAGAAGTTTAGATTGTTAGTCAAGTAAGTGTTGAGATAGAGTCTAGAGCAGTGATTCCCAACAGGGGTTCCACAAGACTCTTCCAGGGTTTTCACGAGATAATTAATTAGTGGATCAGTTCACGTCAACTAAGCACAGTTTTGAACTTTACCATCTCAGGTTTCGATACGCCTTTCTTTTGCAGAAAATACGGCATTAGACATTCTATTTGTATCAAATGATCATGTAAGGATACAAGAAATGTTCCGCCAATTTCCTACAATTACCAAAAAGGTTCTAACATCAAAAAATGTAGGAAACTAATGGTCTAGATGTAGTCTTAGGTACGACACTAGTACGTGTCTACAAGGGTGTCTGCGTGCCTCTGTAGACACGTAATACAATTACTGTGTGAACAAAAAGGGTAAATGGAGAATTATTTAAGTATATGGGCAAAAAGTAATAGGTTTACGACGAAGAAAAGGTGATTTGATGATATTTTTTGGAATTTAAATTTAATCCTTCAGTTTTGAAATCGTTCTTCAAGGGTTGTGATGTGGCATTGGAAAGTTTGGAATAAAATTGATGGATCATCATTTACTGATAGCACATATGTGCCATCGGCATAAATAAATAGTCATTTAATTGTGTCCTGCGTCTCCTGAAATTTCACCCCCGAAGATTTCCCTTAAGCTCCTCCTCATAAGACTGTCAAAACTTAGAAGGAACTTACATTATCAGAACTTCTATAAAACAATTAGAGAAAATAATTGCATTGAATTATTAACCAATAGTTTATATGAACTTCGTAAGTTCTTAAGGAAGATCCTTTTAGTTAACGTTTGCTAAATTTTCATGAAAAAACGTACTAACTGAAACCCTGGTTTAGCAGCGTTATTCAAAAACTTATGGCGAGGGCTCCTTGCCATAAGTATTTGAATTACGAACCTCCGAGTCCTGCGAACAAATGCCAGGATTATTTGTATCTTTAAATGTAAAACCTAAAATTATGAGGAAGGGTGGTTGAAATTTCTTTTTTTCTAGATTAATTACTAGGTTCTTTCATTGAAAATGATAAATCAAAATGTCATAATACTTCGTTTTAAAATGTAATATTGATATCTTTATTTTCAATGTTTGCCAATATTTTAGTTTAGAAAGTTAATTAATAATTAACATAGTATGAATGTTATAATTTTTCGTTGTTGATCACTTGATTTGCACTTTTTTTTATTCGTGCGAGAAAAAAGTTTTGGAATCGCTGCTCTACAGAACGATTTAATTGGAACGATAAACATAATAAGCTACAAGTTTTACCAATCCTTATGAACCTTATTTTATTTTTTTTTTTTTCGTACCCTCCGTTAAAAATATAAGGAAGAAATAAGTACAAATGATGTTAGTTGATGTGTGCTTCCTTTTTCTACCAAAGGGTACTTTAAGGGGTATTGCAAGTATACAATGTGTGTGAAGAAACGATAGTGCCGTGGGCGCACTTAAACTATGTTGAGCTTATGAACCTTAATAACCAGTAAGCATATTTATCAATATGCGTTATAACAACCAATTTATTCGGGAATCTGAAATTTTTTTTTTTAACAAGAAACAGATACTTAAAATGATTTACTTAAGATGATTATGATTTAACTCGTAAAGCCAATTTTTGTATGTTTTATACAATATGTTTTGTTCGATTCTTGAAATTTTATAATGAAATATTTTGGGATACATAATTGAGCAATTCTGCAATATATTTATGTATGAATTATTTTTATTTTTTAAGAAAAATAATACAAATATAAATATTCAAATTCTCTTTAAATTTGAAATTCTGTTATATGTATATACTTGGTTTTCTCGAGAAAGCGCAATAAAATATTGTCTCTGAGTGAAAAAAAAAACAGTGGAAAGAGACCCGATAAGACACTCGAAGCTGAGATGAGATAGAAGTACTAACTTATCCAGCCAAGACGAGAGGTCCTCCACTCGAGTAATATTTAGCGCCGAGTGGATTGGCCCAGTCAGTAGAGAGGGCGTTCTAGCCGCGCTGCCATGGCAACGTCAGGAAGTACCCCACCCCCCGGTTAAGTGGGTTTACCCCCTTCAAAGGCACTCTATCTCTGATTTACTTAGCATTCATTCCTTTCATATCTCACCAAGTACAATTTTTATTATATTCCTTTATTTAATAATTAATATGTTATAAATATTTTATGGGACACTTTCTTATTTTTATGGACATAAATAACAACTAAGCACAATGATCAAATAAATGCCTGACATTTTTTTTTCTCAACATTAGTAGCTTAGTTCCAGTATATACTTAGAAATACCATTATATAAATATTGGTATAGTAAGATATACAAAGTATTTTAGTTAAATTATATTCTTATTCTTAGCCAAATAAATCCCGTAATACGAACGTTATTTTATGATTTTTTTTAGCTCGATTGTCATTGATTTATTAGCTTATTATTATTAGTAATTTATAATAATAAATATTCTATCATTATTTGTATTTTTTTGGTATTCTAGATTATAATCTATAATCTGCAGTGATCTTGCAATTTATTATTAGTTCTATTTTAGTTTAATAGGTTTTAGTTGTTTTTTATATGGTTATATTTTGTATATTTTAAATTAAATCATTAGTTATATTTTTGGAAATAATTTTCAAATTATATAGTTCAACTTGAATGAGCCCTCCTAGGCCCACCCATCCTCATGAAATAAGTACCCATAATTGGGTAAAAATCTGGTGGTTGAACGTGATTCACCTCCTTGTACAACCGCTGGTCTAGTAATAGTACTTTACCCCTGACCCTTCATTGGTTGTAGCGGTATAGATTTAATTTTTTTAACAGTTTTAGTTTATAAACCGTTGGCGCACAAACAATTAAAAGTATTAAAAATAAAAAATAAAATTCATTCTATGTTTGTTGTTTTTTTTTTACTATTTTGGAACCGACCGATAGATGTTGTTATTGGTTGAACCGTAATTGTTATACTCTGCTGAATAAATAAAACATATTACTATGGTATTTCTAGAGACAGCATGTTATCTAATAATCCGTTACTTTAGTAGTGAATTTTTTATATTTAAACATATTATCTACTACGTCTCCTATATAAAGTCGTATGCTTCTTTGAAATATGTTGCGCATTTTGATTATACATGTTTTAAATATTTACTGTTTTTAGATTTTTTCCGCATGAGTATTTTTTTATAAATGAATACCAAATTTCCCATTGCACTTACAAGACACTACCCACCTGGAATCAGTGATTTCAACGAAACATTTTTGGTTATACTAGATCAATTATTAGACACGTGCCCGATGGTTCTTGCCAATGCGCCCTAGGAACCGAGGAAAAAAAACATTTTACATATTTTTAGAATTTTGTTATGTTATTGCATACCACCTTTGCTTTGTATGTATTTAATGGTTATTATATACCAATGGATTTATTTTTTGGGATAAAAGAAAAACAATATGGTACTAAATGAGTTTAAGTGTGTAAAAAAAAAAAAAAAATCAAAAGCCACTTCCCGTAAAGTAGACCCAAAAAATATTGTTTAGGGAAAATCAAATCAGATGCGGTTTTAGCGTCTTTTGAAACCCTTAAACACGAAGTTTCATGTAAGTCGGCCAGTTGGTGGGTTTTAAACTTTTCAGTGTGTAGCTTTAATGGTATTATGAGGGGGGTAATAATACAAGAATCGATTTGTTTTCAGATGTAGAATAACAAAATAATATTAAAAATTGTATAAACTAAGTTAAAATGCATACCATATCTCAAAAACCAAAAATAGCTTTCTATGCAGTATGGCTAATGTTTTTATCGTACAATTGTTTTCAGCGTACTCAAACCATTAAATACGAATTTTAACAAAATCAAAAAACATTTTACCAGATTGGTTCGAATAAAATGTTTTTAGTCTACCTTACAGAAAGTGACTTTTGTAACTTTTTACACTTAATCTCATTTAACACGATAAATAATTTTTTGTTCGTCATGAAATTAAAAAAAATAGATCGGTATATAATAATCATTAAATACATATACAGCAAGGGTGGTATGCGAAAACATAATTTTTTTTTCTCGGCTTCTAAGGCGCATTGGCAAGAACCATCGGACATGTGTATAATATTTTTCGACCTAGTATCACCAATATATGTCTCATTGATATGACACATTCATTCATACGTAACAGTAAGTAAGGCTGGGTTTCAAATAGTTAGGACTCAAACAAGGTAAGCAGTTTAAATATGAGTGGGACACTCGTGTGTTAAAAGTTAGACTTCTCTTAGCATTTTTGAAGATTTACCACAAGACATACCTTGACCACAGGACACTAGAAATGAGGAGTTCTGAGTGTACGAATGATTATCAGCTGATTATCTCGTTCATTGATTCTGTGTTTCACGACTTCGCAGCAATTTAATCGCCTGCCAGCTTCCGAAATATCCATGAGGTCTTTATGATGGGAGGCCAGTCTCTAATAGTATTAGCAGATACTGAATAGTTATAGACTAACTCTCTTCTCCAGCAATAACAATATTTGGCTTAATTTCCGCAACAAGATGGTTTCATAACATGTGTTCACCAAGAACTGTTGGGAGATAAATTAAATTTAACTCAGATGAAAATTTATACTTCATGTCTGTTGCTTGCTCTAACATCATGGACATTGCACCCTAAAGGATTGTACCCTTATCAAGAGGTAATTATTCGAAACCTCCTCCTCTTTATAGGGATTCATTTGGTAATGAATAGTTCTATAATGCCACCTAATGATGAAACTCTGGGTTTACCAACTGAGTCATCTCGAAGTCTTTGCACTTCATGACCCTTTAAATATCGTGTAATTTTCGCATTACCAGTTATTCTAAGCAGAGGTCCCTCACCTCCAGATTATAATAACATTTTCAACAGAATTAGCATTTCAATACATAGATAAGTATCTCACTAAGATTTTCATGTGCCCAAAGTAGAAAAAGGTAGTACTCAATTTGAATTATGTTTCTCCTTCACAAAATACATTTACTAATTCATGTCTATTTTCTGTTTTAGAGGGATCAGAAAAAAACATTTCTTCCATAGGTAAACTGTCTTGTGAGAATGCTTGCAGCCCTCCAGACTCCAGTCTCCAAAACTAAGATAATTTTCTTCTGGCTCTCAACAACCTCTTTTACCTATTTTAGAGCAAATGATCTGTTTGTACGGATATTAATATATATTCATGTAAACTTGTATTTCACAGTACAAGTAAAGACTAAAATATTTCACAATAAATAAAAACTAAAAAAAAAAAGGAATATTTTGAATATTAAGATGAAAAAATTGTAAGTGGTTAAATAATTTTAATTAACAACTCGGTAGGTTGCAATATCCCACTTTCTTCAAGTAATTTTTTTTTATTGTGAGTATTAGTGGCTAGTTTTTTTGATTAGTCATTTGAATAAAAATTACGGTCCATATTTTATAGTCAAATTGAAATGTAATCTCAAAATATAATTTATTATAAAAATAGTTATAAACTAATTTTTATTCCTTTTTGTCCACACCCCCGACCATCTCCTTCATATTCAATTACCGTCAATCATATTTATATAAAATATAATTGATTATACATTTTTCAAATTCAAAGCAGTTTCTTAAGCAATACAATAAGCAATTTTTGAACCTAATTTTCCTCAAACTGTTTGGTTGATACACTGAACCACACAGATTACATACAAATAATTATCTATGGGCTCACAATCAATCAGAAAAACAATGAATTCATAGCTTAGTTTATCTTCTTTAACTAATTCATTTTGAAAAAAGGAAAGAGTTCAGGTACATTTTTCAAATTCAAAGCAGTTTCTTAAGCAATACAATAAGCAATTTTTTAACCTAATTTTCCTTGATATTTTCAACTGACTTAGGATTTCTTCATTTTATTTTCAAACAAAACAAAATATATAACCATAGCAAGGAAACACATGCAACTTATGCACATCTGTGCATTGGAAGTATTTCTTTGTTTTGGTCCAGATCCAGACTATTACTGTTAAATTATAACAGATTTATTTTTTTGTACTTGCATGCAGGAGTTCATTGCCCCACCCACCTAGATAGTACAAACTATTATTTAATATTTAAGTTCAGATATTTGTATTTTTATTGACATTTAATTTTAAGAATAGATGGCTGACTTAATAATCCATAAAAATTTTATAAGAAGTGATTATAATTTAGATTAGAAATAAGCAAAATTAAATTGGAAATTGATTCTTTGTAAACTTTTACTCTTACAATTTTCTCCATTCCTATTATGTAAATTAACACTAATAAAATTTTAACATAATCCATATAAACATCAAGAAAATCATGGCATAAACTCACTTGTATACTTACAATGGTAATGTTTGGTGCATTATTCAACTAAAAAGCACAGACTAAATACAATATATTATTTCATTACTTCATAAATGTTGATCTAATTTTGGATTAACTCCAATCAGCATAAAATAAAGCTAAGAAGTAAAATATTGGTCACTATTTATTGAGTAGTTTGATCAATCATAAAAGAATGTCTGCAGTATTCTGTTAACAGAGTAGATACTGACATGGAAAACTTTCCTAAGAGAAAAAAAAAATTAAAGTAGTGGGCAATTTTATAGAGTTCCAATTCCAGAGATATTTTGTTATATTATTTTATTACATGGGTATTATTTTGAATTATAACTGGAATAGGAGGAAGAAACACACCTGGTAAGTTGCATGGTTGGATTTTGATTATATGTGTTTTTTATTTTATTATATTCATTCTTTCGAACTTTCGCTAAGGAAAAAAGGGCTATGAAGTTAAAAGAAAAGGGTTGAGTACATTGGGAAAGTTATTATTCTTATTATTATCTTAAAGAAAAACAATATACTAGTGACATAAAAATATAGTTCTTTTGGCTTGAATGTTGATTAATTAGAAAATTAATAACACTCATTTCATCCAATAATATTATAACTTGTAAATCATGATTTTTTTTTAGGAACCAAAGAGACAATCACAAAGGGATAAAATTATTACTAGCACGATATCATTTCTGAGATTTCAATACCAATCACATCATTATGTTTTTTTATTATAGTTTCCTAATTAATACAGTAATTAAAACTTATACATCAGCTCAAAATATATCAAATGCAAACACAACCACTAAGTTAGCCTGAGCACAGCGTACCAGAGTACTACCGACTTTTCCCTAGATAGATAATAGAAGACAAAGGATACCATTGCTGGTATATATAGGAGGATGAAACCAACTCAGGTTAGGGAAAACACTCACGTACCTTACTATTAGTGGTCAAGCCCAAGATTGTTCTCCAAATGCCATTTGGCAATATCAATATTTTGATGTTGAATTTACCAGTGCCAGTGTCAATGTAGTCAAAATCATGGCCAAAACATGGGGCCATAAAGTCTCTCTGTAAACAGGATGGCCTAAGCAAACGCAGAAATTGATTAATTGACAGGGCCTGTTGAATAGAGGTTTGAGGGTTACATTGGCCAAAATGAGGAAATCTGGGATCCCAAGGATGAAAATGGTTCAACAGTTGAACTTACGAAAAAAAAAAAAGTTTTTAGAACTATTCTATTGGATCGTTCCAAATGAAATGTCAGTTTTCATAAGAAAGATTATTTAGCAAAACAACTTTAAGAAATCAAAATATTTACCCTTATTTTCTACATATTTTCTTCATGTTATTAACTTTTCAATCCCAGAACTGAAAAATTTAGGGTTTTATGAAGAAATGAAGTCAGAAAATGCATTTTAGACCTGAGAATCATATTTACAAACTTTACCTTCAAGGATGTTGTCCAAATTTCTGAACAGATAGAAATCTACTAGAGATAAGTCTGGTGAATAAGGTGGGTGTGGAAGGACTTTGTAACACAGCTCGATCAGTTCCTTCAATGTCTGTTATGAAACATGAGGTCTGGTGTTGTGTAAGAGTATAGGTCCTTTATGATTAATCAATGAAGGTTTTTTTTTAAAATATCATTGGAGTACAATGTGGATGTGATGGTTTATCTCTGGGTAAAAAGGGGAAATGAATTATTCGTGCCATTGACCGCCACACAAAAACCAAAATTTTTTTTTATGCAAGTTTGTTTGGCTTGAGCTGCTGATTGTTCAAGTTTGAACTTATAAAAAAAATTGTGTATTTCCATGATGATATTTGATGGCATACTAAACAATTTGCGATCAATAGAAATGATATTTAATATTATCAAAAAAGAGAGGATTAATAACGGCTCATAATAATCTGTAAACATAAACGTAGTAAAGAACAAAAGTCCACAGCTTAGAATTTGTGAAGTAATAAAAAATGGATATTTCATTAAAAATGACCCAATAGAACAAATTTAAAAAAATGAGCTGGAGAATATTGAAAATGACCAATCTGGTACAACGATACTGAACTGAATATTAGTTGTTTTCTTTCTATTGTTTAGATTTAATACGAATGTAATGTGTTGTATTTCATTAAAATGTTTTGTTCTTTAATGCATTCATCTTAAATATCTATTTTATTGATAATAAGTAGTTAGCTTTATTTCTAAGAAGTTTGAAATTATGTTCTTTGTAGGAATAGTAGTTTCCATGATATTTTACAAAATAAAGTTATAAAATGGTGATTTCTATTTTCAAAAAAACTATATCTTGGATTCAGAACACTAAAAGGGCTAAAATTTTAGCAAATTCTAATTTAGAAAGAAATGCTTAATGTTTTTCTATGGTAGATGGTTTTCAAGATATTGAGCATGGAATGAAAAATTAACAATCATTTAAGTATTTTTCATGAATAAAATCAACTTCAGTCGTATGCCAAGGTTACAAATTTAGATTTTTAATATCAATTTACACCCAAAAACATATTAAAAAAAATCAAAACTACCTGACTTATTGTGTTTTGAAAGTGTTTCATTTGTAGAACTATTACCACCGGTTCATACGGACAAAACATTAATACATGATATTCATAAAAATTGATTAATAGTCTAGGTAGCGAAATGAATTTGGGTGGGAAAAATGTAACTTCGTAATATTTTGATATAATAACATACTCTATTTTGTAAAAGAATGCCCAAAATCCATTTATTTCAAAACGTCTTCTGTTTAGTGCATCATAGAAAAAAAATTATACCAGATTAAATTCTTTTCAACTTTTGTTTTGTAAAATGAATACTTTTGGAGTGTGGAGCCACCTTATTTGTAGTATCTTTATAAAAACTGTATGGAAGCCCCACTATTACTTAAAACATCAGTCAAACATTAGTTCCGACCAACACAAATGCTAAGTTTAGAACTGTTACTGACAGTCAAAACAGTCCCTGGTTCTGAGCAAGGACTGGGGATTTGATTCTGAACTAAGCTATCATTCAAGCATCTGCAGAACATTAATCCTGAACTAGTTGCAACCAAGTTCAGAATTCATAACTGGAACAAACCTTTTCTTTTGTCCCTCACTACTCCAAACCTTAATTGATCAATCTTTTAATAATCTGAACACTTCTTTTTTAATACATTGTAACAATCTACCACAGTGATTCCCAAAGTGGCCGCCACCGCCCCCTGATGGGCGCTGCAGCGATTCAGGGGGGCGGTGAGGGCCACAGGTGCATTTGGGGGGCCATGAAAAACTATAAATTATCACAGTCAACAATATTACTGCTGACAATAGCGCCGAGCATTACTAAATTGGTAGCAGCACACCTGGTTCATCCTTCTCATTAAGATGATTTAGAATGTTTTAACTTTTTTTTGTATTCCATTCCATTCTGAGTTCAATAAATAGTTTCATAATTTCAAAGTTTAATGTTCCTAATTTACATCTTTCTTTGCTATATTTTACGAAAAAGATAGAAACATTAATGAATTAAATATATTTCCTATTAATTGCTATTAAAAGTTTTAAAAAATTACTTTCCAGGGGGCCCTAAGTAATATTTTTCCTGGGCAGTAGGACAAAAAATTTGGGAAACACTGATCTACCATAATAATAATTAAAATGTTAATTGAATTAATTAATTTATAACAATGTTATAATGATGTATGAATTTATTGATTTTTTCATATCAATGACAGAAAACAAATTTTTACAACTTCTGAAATGTAAATTCAGAATCAGTTAAAATATCTTTCAATTTTAACTCTGTGAGCTAGAATTTTATTGGACAGGACCATTACATATTAAAAAATTAAGCATAAAAACAGTGACACCGTTCTGTTAAACCATACGGTAAGAAGAATATAATAACAAATTTTAATGGCAAGAGATGGTTATAATTTACTCAATTATCGAATATGTCCATCAGCTGGGATCAGGACAAAATCAATTTGATGCACTCCAAACACATGGTGTGGACTAGGTCAAATGTATTGTAGTATAGCCTTTGATGACAAATCGAGAAGAAATGTTCCTTCAACCGCTGTTGAATGTTTTAACATCTTTTGGTTATAGTATACCTTATATTGAGGCACAGTGATTTTTGAAGTCTCGATTATCATATGACCAGAAATCGAGATTTACATGAGGGTTTTTCACAATTTGTATTTGTTAATGCAGAGTTTTATATTCTCGAAGAAACGGAATAAAGTTTTTAAGACATTTGCGGCTGGAATTTTGGAGAGGTGTAATAGTCTGATCCAGTTCCAAAGCACTCTTAGGAGTCAACCATTGAAAACCTCCCATGGCATGCAATGTATGTAAAATTCCACATTAACTAATACAAATTGTGAAAAACCCTTCAAGTTAATTCCAGTGCCTGGTCAAATGATAGTTGAAAAAAAAAAGCCTCATGATAATGTACTCAAAGACCTACAGATGACAAAACATCAACAATTCTCAACCTGTCATTAAAGACTAGTAAAAACAACGCCTTTTTAGTGGATCAGATTGTTTTTCTGCTCATTTCAGCAGGTAGAAAAATTCGATAACTGAGTAAATTTTAACCATCCCCTGCCATAAAAATATGAATTAATGGTATTAATTAATTAATGGAAGATTGACTTATTGAGGTTTGGAGTAGTGTGGGCCAAGAGTATATTTGTTCATTTTTCGTATAATGTGTATAATGAACAATAATAATTATTATTATCAAAATTATAAATAATAAAACTAAAAATTAATAATTAATCAATAATAACTTTAGTTTTAGAAGATAATGGTGCATTTAAGCAGTTTTATAAAAGATACTGTATGCAAGATGGCAGAGAGAAAACACAAATGAATTCATGGACAAGAATATATTTACTATAATATCACAGGTCAACAAACCATTAGTTCTAGGAATTACAGTCAATGTTTGATTATCAATAACAAAATTCAAATGTACATTTGTTTTGAAGATAAGTCAACAAAATAAAATGATAATATTAAAACCTTATAGGGTAAAATTAAGATCTAAAAGTTAAACAAATAATAACTTACATAACTACAATTTTATCATTTTTAGGCCAGGAAGAAACTAAAAAGTAAATATTTTAATCAATATACTAACACTGTAATTTTACATAGGCTGAAACAGAAATAACTAAGATCCTGCCATAGTGGTTCCCATATAATGGGTCATAACAAGTGGACCCAGACAGGTTGTTGGATATTTTAACAACCAGATAAAACATAGGTTGCTATATTATTATTGAATAATTAAGATTAGTCTGTAACTGAAATATTATTATTGTAATAATGTGTTTTTTTAAGTAGGATGCAAAGAAAATAAGAAAAATGCAGATCCTATTCTTTCATTTTCATTAAACATTATACTTTAGGGGATGATTATGTGGTAGTTTTTATTTTTTTTAATATCAAATAAAAAAAAATAGAATCATAAAGATATATATTATTTTATGAGGCACACATATAGACAACAAGCTTATTCTTTTTAAAAATCTCTACATATTAATCTAGAGATTATGCAACAGACATTACAAAGGTTTGTTCAAGAATCATAAATAAATAATACAATTTACTTCCTTTTATTCCTGATGTCTTTCCTAGATCAATAAGTGCTGGGGTCACAATAGAACATTTAAATTTAGTTCTAATTAAATTAAATATAACCTAAAAAGCCAGAGAAACTGAGGAAGATTTTTTAACAATATTTAATGCAGAAAAGTGTTTGATATCATCCAATTTAGTGAATCTAATATAGTTTCTGAACTTATGTGCCCATTTTTAGTATTTATAGTACGAGAAAACAAAACATTGTTTCATACTTCACATCAGTAATTCCTAACCTTTTTTTGGTTACAGAACCCTTTTGGCAAAATTAGGAAAGAACCCTTACATAAACATTTGATACAAATAAAGGGAAGATAACAAAGCATATTTTTAATATGGTTCTGGGAATACAAATTATCTTTATCAAAATTGATGGATTATTTTAAAATTCAATTTATTAATTCTTTAATTATTTCAAGGAGGCTGGCAGAACCACAGTGTTATGCAGAACCCCAGTTAGGAATCACTGCTTTCAGGTCGGTATAATATCTCTGGCTCCTTGTTACTAATTAATACAGAAGACACAAGTTTGAATTAAACAACCATATTTTCATAAATAGATGGACACACATATTAAAACAAATTTGATATGATATGTATACAAGAGTTTGTCAACCCTGTCATATAGGATGGACCATCTTAGATATAAACCATGGTTAAAATGGTGGTCCTCAACTCATAATAGTCTGGGAACCCTTTCACTAAAAAACAGTTCTATTACATCTAAACACTATAATAATCTAAATCCATCATTTAAGATTACATATAACTATAAAATTATAAAATAATCAAGTATAAATAGACAAATTTAATTTAATTGTACCCAAGATTCGAAGACAGAAAGAACTTTGATTAATAATTACCATAAATAAATCTAACTTGATCATTAAAAATAATACTAATTTCACAATTTTACCATAGGACAACATTAGATATAGTTTAAACAATTTAAAAATAAAAACATTTTTGTTTCTGTAATCATAATTCAGAATTATTCATGATAAAATTAAATTAATTCTTAGAAATTGGAAGATATAAAATATAATAAGTCTTATGAATATAGCTTTTGAAACTAAAAATAATAAGAATAAGAAATATATAACAAAATAAATAAAACAAAGACAATACTTTCAAATTTGTACTAACTAATTTAAATTGGTAAAGATTACATGAATTATTTGACTTCAAAATTTTTCTATTAAAATTAGTTACTATAAATAAATTTTTTAAACAAAAATATTATAATACCCAATCCCATTGTTTTAAAAAATGTTTTCTCAATAAAAACAAGGCAATTTACACCTCCACCTACCTTAAAAGCACCAATAATTGCTTAATAACTTACATTAAAATAAAGTAAATAAAATATTTATCTAATTCATACAGGATTTCTTTAATTCAATCTGGATTCCAGCTTCTAAATAATAATTAATATAAAACTTGTAAACCAATATTGATCTATTAATGGCCAAGAAAGAATTTTTGAAGTGGGTGGGTGACAGACTTGGGATAAACTAATCTTTTTAACAAATCAATGAAATAAACTAGCTTCATATACTCAACCCGCTCAATCAACGCTCACTACACAATCAGACAGGGGACAGAGATGTTAAGGATAGATGTTTTTCATCTCAAAAACTTTTCCTTACCATGACTAGATTTTCTTTACATTAAAAAACAGAAAGTGGAAAACATACATAAAAAAAATATATATATAAAAATAATTTTTCTTGAATAATATTTAAGATATACTATCAGTATAATAATTAAAACAATAGTAATACACATTAATTTTGTTTAGAGATAATGGTCATAATTAAAATAACTTTATATTCAAAACTAAAATGTTAAGTTGTTTCCAGAAAATGAACTTATTTCTTCCATAACAGCGGATTTCATCAAAGAATAAAATCATAACTCGAAAAACTCAATATTTCGAAGTCAATCCTGTTTGTAACTGAATTTATAGAAAATACTGAACTCATTTTGAATAAAATACTTTATAACTCAAATTGAAAATTAATATAGAACAATCCCTTAAAATCTTTAAGTCAATTCGGAGGGTAGGCAGAGTACAAATCAAAGTTTCCATGAATATAATTACTAAGGAAGATAAGATCCACCTTTGTTTATATTGACATATTACTGCACATGTTGAGTTAGAGAGTCTGTTACACTTTTGAAGTCAATAGTGGGTCTAAAAAAGGGGATGGCATATGTTCCTCGACCCAAGACATTTTATTGTCCACTTCATATATACAATGAAATATGGATCCATATATTTTGTTCTATATCTCTGGAACAGCTATAAGTGTGTTAGTGATTTTTCCTTGTTCCTTGTTTTGAAATTCCCTCCAAAGTGAAACCAAAAAAAATGATGGTTCCATCTAAGACTCCATAAATATGTACCCCTGAAAACATTTTTGAGGAGTTCATATTTCAACATTTGATGTAGCGGGATACAGAGGGGATATATTGTGGTGTTCCCTTGGATAGGACTGGGGCTGCTAGGGGGTTTGGAAGGCATGTAATGCCAACCATGAGGAAGAGGGAATTCGGAGGCTACTAAACAATAAATTTGTTTGGGATCCCATTTACATTTACAAAATTTTCCAACGGCACAGGGTCATCAGTGGTTGGCCCAATTGCTTTCCCCTGCATAACAACTCTTTTTTTAACTGTATCAATGATTCAAGCAAATCTGCTTATAGTCTTGATCCTAATACCTACCCATAGTAAATTCAATAACTTAAATTTGATTTTCAGTAAACTTGATAACCCACAATTTAAAATCTTGAAAATTTAATAACTCAAAGTAAAATTAAGTTCCCTTCAACTTCAACTTATTGAGTTTTGACGGGAAAAATTTTCAAAATACTGGATAATTCAATAAGCAACAGTCATTTACCCAAAAATTTTCAGTAGGCTTAAGAAAAAAAGCTCACTAAGTCAGGATACCAAAATAAATTGAAAAACAATACTAATTTAAGCAACAGAAATAAAGTTGGCTAGATATCTTTTGAAAGATACAAAGGTGTCAACTCAATCGCTGCCATGGTTCCTTACAATCATAAATTAGATTTCATAAACAGGCCATTATTGTAATATTCAAGTAACTACTCAGTTATACTGAAAAGGCTGAGAAAGGAAAAATTCAATAAAGATCCCCCGATTCTAAGCCACATATCAAGGTTCTTAACCATCTTTTCATAACATTACATAGCAAAACTAAATTAAATTATAAAATATCTGTAATCAGTACTATGATCTATTGGTTATAACTTTTCGCTGTAAAATCATGAAAAAATTGTTTAAAATAAAAACCACATTAAAATTAACAACAAAAATATCATTTTACAAATTATGATTAATGTTTAACAACCAATAAAATGTATTACTAAAATAATTTAAATGAAACTGTTTAATAAAACTGAATTAACTAATACAGGTTCAGTTATATATATTTTTTTAAATAATCACCAAAAAACAAAGCAATACACATAAATAACAAAATCGAACCATCCAATGTCAATTTAAGTAATTAAGAAAAATCAATAGTAAATTCTAAAATTAAGAAATTAATATAACTTACGTTAAAACATAACGTTAAATGAAAACATAATCTCTTACTCAAATTTAGTAACAGAAAGGCAGGAATAAAATAAAAATATCAAAACTAAATAATTAGAATTTTCATATAAAATAAAAATGATTTTGAAAGTTGTACTCACAAAAGCAGTCCATATATTAAATACTAAAATCTCAAAAGGTCCTTTAAGTACAATTTTTTTTTTTTACATTCAGCATTTAACCAATCCTAACAAGATGTATCAGTGAAAAATATTAAGTACTTAGAGACAATTATGCTTTTACTTGATAAGATTACATGTATTTTTTCCTATCTGCAGGGTCCAATGGATACATATTAATTTATTTTTTCAAATATAAAACTATACTTTAACTTTCATGAGAGCAATGATAGTAGTCCAAAGGAAATGAATTATATTGCAATTTAATAAAAGTATTTTGTTAAAAATTTGTTGTGTTTAGAAATCCTTAGCAAATGTTTCACCAATTATCCATTTCAGCTAGATGGAACCAATAGTATTAACATCATAACAGTTAAAAGTGATTTTATAATAAGAAAAAAAATTACCAAGAAATTAGGGTAATCTTAACCACTGATCTTGAGCTACTTTTTGCAATAGGAAGGAATTCAAATCCTGAAGTATTGGCGATAATGTGCAAATAAAGGATAGCAATGATTTAGATGTTTCTTATGCACTAGAATAAAACTGAGCATCAATTTAAACAGATATACAAACATTACTCACATTGATGGCAGAGATAAAATAATAAAATGCTTCAAAACATGTAATTAATATTAACTAAGTTAAACTTCTCCCGAATGGATAATTGGTATCTTCAGGACGTCACAGGTTAAAATAAGATTAATTAGAAATTAACATGAGTCAGGACCTTAATAATATTATTCAATAAGAAATAGTCAAAAGAAGTTTCATACTATTTTCAAAATGGTTTCTTTCTTTTCTTTTTTTTTTTTTGTAACTAGAAAAACAAACTTTTTATGAAATTTGTAAAAATATCGTTCAGCTTTTATCTGCATTCCCATTGTTAGCCATTAAGTATTACTGTACATCTATTATTATTTTAAGTTAAAATCCTGATGATATAAAATGATATTCAACATTTATGTAATGATATTACACACAGTAGACAGAAATAATGGTGGAAAAACAAAATTATTGTCAATAACATAGTATTTGAGTGGGAGACACTAAATCTATTTATATGATATGTGAATTTAAACTTATCAAAGTTATCCCAACAAATCATTATCATAAATGAGTTTTTTTAGGACTAATTTTCTCATACATAAATTGCTGACCTTTATCAACTAAATCTCCATCTTTATTTCTTTCCATTCGTTTTTTTAAGAATTGGAATTGTTGTAGAGCAAATTCATACAATTCATTCTCCATTTTCCAAATTACAGTACTTTTAATCTGCCTAATTGTTTCTTCATTAGGTTCTATCTTCTGATTTGTTTTTCGCAAATGGCCTTTTTTACCTTAACAAAACAAAAAAAATCACAATTAAATTTCCAGTAATCATATTCAGTAATACAGACATAAAATGTGTAATACATAATACAATGACATGAAAGGGATTTTAATACAGTACAATACTAAATGATAAATATAGAATCACAGGTGTATTTTTTAGCACCTATTACTCACACTTATAAATGATAATTAGTGAATAATTAGTAAACGAGAAAATCAACTGACAGCACAACCGGTAATGAACAACACCCAAAACACTGTTGTTTGTTGAAAAATATATTTTCATTATGAAATAAGATAATTTTGCAATTTGTCAAGTCATTTATAGTAACATTGTTAATCTTAAAAATCTTCAGTTCTCATGTTCATGCCCTATTATAATAATCTGATTGTATTCATAGTCAAAATTGTTAATATTTAATTTTATCACATTTATTTTTATTAGCTTCCCCTTTCTTCATAATGGTTAATTTTACAAAAAATTCCTTGATTATATTCATTTATATAATACTCAGTTGTGCATGTTTTGCTGCCTATCAGTATTGGCTGGTGGTGTAGCTTGATTCCATAATAAACTTATGTTTTAATTAATCAGCTGTAGCTAATTATCACACACTGATAAACAAACTAAACTGAGCATAATCAAAGAATTATAGAAATTATGTAACTAATACTTATTAATAATTAATTATAGAATAACAATTAATTATCATTAATAATGATAAATCTTTATTTTAATTAATTACAATAACTTTCTTATTAATGCACAATTACAAAATACCAAGCATCGATAAGCAACAAGAAGAGTTACTCAAGTTTGACAGTGAAGCAGTGACAGAAGAAATGTACAGTTGTATTTTGGAACCTGTACTCTGAAATCCAGTCAATTCATTGAGCATTTGGAGGTTCATAATAAAGACTAACAGCCTTGACAGTGTACTCTGTACAACAGACAATAGGTATTTTGTAAACCACAGAGCTTATCATGCTGGAAAACCAAAAAAATGTCTTAGTTGACAGAGACAGTGAAAAGTAATCAGCCAACTGGTTGTAAAGTATTGTGACTCCCAAGATGGGAGTTTAAAAGTTAGACTTGATTTCAGATAGCAGAAGATGGAAAAAAATTAAAATGTCCGATTTAGTTTTTGAAATTTTCAAAAGTGTGAACTCACATAGACCAGTTTTTAAATAATGTTTCTAAAGTAAGTAAACATCGGAAGAGAGGTAGTTACTTCTCCAGATCGAAGTTCCTTTAGAAAAATTTTAACTAAACCCTATATCCTTCTATTTTCTGGTCAATGTTTTAGGAACCTACCCCTTCTGAAGGCCTATTTATTATATTAGAGTTATTAAATTATTTTTAACTTTTCCAAAAATAAAAAGGATTATATTTTTTCAGTCAAAGTTCAGTTGTATGATAATGATAACCTTGTGGCCATTTTAAGTTTTCTCTATTTGGTAACATAGTAAGGAAATAAATATTGTGCTAATAGTGAACTTTGTTGAAGTAATTTTGAAATTGTTTCACAAGGTTTTGTTGTGTTGAGCTTCAGTAGTAACATTGACTGCCATAGTCTCCTTGAGAAATTCATATTCGGAAACTTAGAACCTGAGTACTGCTTGCTTGTGAAAAACTAAATATATATGTAATTTTATAATTAGGTCTTACTCGATTTAAAATGTTCAATAGCTCCACTAAAAAATGAAGGCAATGTAGCTTCCAGAACGGCTATGAAGTCAGTCAACTGTTCCGTTACACCTACCACAAGATAATGAGACAAAAGATTACGTTTCGCTTCTTCAAGAGCCCATTCGTTTCCTGGTTCCCTAAAATAAAATTTCACTAATTTACACAGTATAATATATTATTTAAATACTATGAGGAAGTGGGAGTGAGAGAGGTTGAAAAATTACTTCATGAGGATAACAAAATAGTTACTTTATAAAAGTTGAGACTAAACGATCTCGAAAACCAAAATCAAGGGTCCTTGTTAAATTATAAATCATTTAGAACTTACAATACACAGCTGTCAGTGATTTTCTTTTTCATTACATTACTTTTAACCAACTAAACCAAAAGCATAATGCAATCCTTAATCCATTTGTTGCAGCAGGAATCGGTCAGAACTAATCCTGACAGAATTTTTTTTTAGAAAACCTCATAATTAGGGACAATAAAATGTTTATAAGACCAGCTAATAAAAAATTATATTATTTATTATGGAAACATGATTTTAGGGTATAGCATCTACTTGCCCCAGAATCTCAAGTAGGCAAACCTGTGTAACACATGCTCCCTTCGACCTTAAGAATGTTATATTTTGGCTAATAATTAACAAATATTAATTATTTAATTTCTGGAATTGTTAGGGATGGAAAATAAGAAAAAACTTTTTTTTTTGTGAACAATATTTATTACCGATAATTCAAATTGAAAATAAATTACACAATGTTATTATTTAGGTATATAATTAAAATTTACAACACAGACAATTATTTTGATTTTTGATGACAAATATGTTGATTTTTCACTAACAATTTATTTTCCTATGAAAATAAAATATGAATATTAACAACCTAAACTAGAAATAAAAATACTGATATTAATTTACATCAAAACTATTAACAACTTATATTAACTTACAATCAAGAACTATTTAGAATCACCAACTGTTTTTTGCTAATAACGACCTCTGATATAACAATGTATTAGTAATTGTAACAAATACTTTTGGAACCGTGATTTTCAGAGTATATTTCAGAGTACATACCCATTTATTTTTATAAACGTATATTATAACCACAATTATAATGACTGATTGTCAAATAAAGCAATCGTCATTCAGGCAAAGAAATTTATTAGTGTTTGGTAGGAATAATTGATTTTTAAAAAAATCCTATTTCACATTTACATGATTTGTATAGTGACTGGGCTTTAATCAGTCTATACTGCCTGATTCCTTCGAGGTCATTGAACAAGAAGAAAACTTTTGTGATGTTCAGATAAAAAGGCTGACTGTATTCCCACCAAATCTCATTGAATTAAGCTGGAATCGAAATAGTCCTACAGCACAAATGTATGCCACCTGCCAGAGGCCAAATACCTTATTATCATATACCATATACCAGGGGTGGCCAACTTTTCAGTATATAAGATCAACCTTTTATCTTAAAAGTGTGTCACGATCGACTTGCTGTCATAGGTATAGTCTAAGGGGTGAGAAGGGGTGTGAAATGCAAACTATATTTATGCACTATGTTTCAGTATAAGGTGACTAGATAAGTAAAATATATGTTCAAAACCATTATTTATTTTTTAAATCACTTATTAAGTTTTCGAGATATAGCTCATGAAGAAACTAAATTTCCAGATCCAACTGTTGATAGCAGCATTCCATACATACGGTACCTAAGAACTAGCATAAGTTGTACTATTTGTTCGTAAATTTGTTATAAAAGTGCACAGTATGGCTGATAATTTGATTTCAATATTTCATTTTCATTTTTTTTTTTTTTGGACCAGGAAAATTTATCATAAAATATGACTAAATCAAATAATATTACTTACTATTACTGTACTTATCTGCTAATTTATCAATAACTCGTTGAGTATATCTTATACTGAAATATAGATGTACGGCACATACTTACGTAACTAGGTAAAAACAACAATAATTATTTATTATTAAAATATATTGTGCTGGGTGGGTGGAGACAGTGTCAGGCAATCAGAATTCTAGGAATTTATGACCTTTGCAAATACCCAGAATGCATTAAAATGGAATTCCGGATCGCATGGAATTCCATACTAGACATTCAAGCGATCGATGATCGACAAAAATTGATCTCGCGATCAACTTTTTAGCCACACCTGCCATATATCATATTATCAGAATTGAATGGATTAACTTAGGTTACTTTCATTTATTCATTTATATTGAAAAATATATATACGAACTATTAGAGAAAGTTAAACATATTTTTAAAATTCCCCATAAAACCAATGTATAAATGGAAGATATATTATCAATTTTTTCTTTAAAAATAAATCATATTTTAACATTTGATAAATTACCAGCAGTAACTAAAGCAATGTTAATTTTTTTTTTTAATTCACTAGACATATAAAAAGAAGAAAAAATCTAAAATGGGGAAACAAATATGAAAAATAACAAATTGCTACTTACCAACACTCAGATGAGTGCCCACAAAGAAATGGAATTTGAAGCCACATGTTTTCAGGATTACAGTCAGGTTGCTTCTGTTGTACACATTCATCAAATGTCTAAACAGCACAAAAATTATAAATAAAAATTAAATCATGACAGTTATGTAATTGGAAATACCAAGTTTTTATAACAAAAATAATAATACTGAAAGATTGCTGATTGACCGTGTGTATCAATAAATGGAATTTGGTCTGGGTGCGGTCAAATAAAACTCAAATTGTAAATTGGTGTACTAAATAGGACATCAATAATCTGTATAGTGTACAGATAAAAATAGTACACCAATTTAATATTTGAGTTTTATTTGACTGCACCCAGACCAAATTCCATTTATTAAAAATAATAATAGAACACAATAATTTAAGTAATAAGTTACGACTTAAAGATTTAATTTAAAATTTTGTAAGGTATAATAGAATGCCTTATTATAATAATAACTAATATTACAAATTGATAATATAACTAGCTATTCATTTTGCTTTTCAACTGCCAATTCTTTTAGATTTTTGAACTAACAATTTTTTTAATTAAAAAGATGTTTTTGTTTAAATCATATATTTCTTTTTTATTCACGAATAAATTTTTATTTTGGAATATTTATTTATTGAATGGCTAAGAAGTGATGCATTGTAATTGTACAAGCACTAAAAGAATTTTGCGGTGAAAAACTGAAAATTCTTTATTTATAATACATTGGAACCACACTTATCTGACCAAGAGAGATAAGCAGGTGAGCCAGTTTAACAGGAATGTACAAAATTACAAACCTCCCTATTATTTCAACTCCTATGCTGGGTAAAATTAAAATGCAAGACAAAACTTTCTATAGAAGAAGTATGTTAAAAAAATGTAAAAAAATTAAGATACATCATTCAATTTAAGTGTGTGAATGGATCATAAGTTTTTTATAGTATTCATAAAGATGGCTATTTAGTCTTGTTTAATCAAACTCAGTGTTTTCTCAGCACTTCACTAATTTTTTTTTTCCTTTTTATTGCTGTTTAAGAACCAATTTACTACATGATAAAATTACTCAAAAACAATATTAACACTTTTTTTCCTTCCGATTATGAAAAATATACAAAAACTTGGAAAATTTTCAAGCAGATTGCATTTTAAAACAATGATTGACCGGAAACTAAGGTAAGTCGTTTTGCAGATAACAGGTAACACTTCTTAACCACTGAACGAATTAGTTTACATGTATATAAGGAAAAGAAATTTCTTGTTTTATTAAGATACTGAAGTCAATATTATTAAAACAAGTTTATGTAAAATAATGTTTTTAAACTTCATTTTTATAATAATCATTTTTAAATTTAAGTTGGAAATTAGTGATAAAGTACTGAGCAATAAATAACAAATTATAAGGTATAATTATGAAGAAATAATAAGGTATAAATACAAAGAAATAAGAAGGTAATTGTACTTGTAATAATAATAAACATGTATTTGACTAGAAAATAAAAAATGTATTGACTAGAAAATAAAAAACTAGTATAAATTCAATAAAATTTTGTCTGAATTATAGCCAAATTTGATAAGCAGATGAACTTTCTGATTTTTAAGAATATTTAGTTGACTAAAAGGATTATCGAAAATCTTATTTTTACAAAAAGCCAAATTACACTAACAGTGAAACAACAAAACTTTTTTTCGATCATTTTTATCAATTAGTTAACAATTTTATTTGATTAATAACTGAACATCTACATTGTATTTATTATTATAATCTTGGAATGGAGCTCAAATTTGTTTTCACTGTTTCAAGTAATGCATTAAAAATGTCAATCCTGCTTATTCAGTCCTCCCAGTACTTAAAGATACTACAGTACTCTAATAAATACTTCTTGGAAGAAAATGAAAACAAAACTAAATAGAAAATTCGAGAAGATGGTTGGGGGTGCGGTCAAAAAGCAACACTAATAAGTTTTATTAACCTAATTTATTGTGTCAACGTTTCGGCTAGAGTTTCTAGCCTTTTTTCAGGGCTAAAAACAGAACAAGATAACAACCACAGTAAGTATAGAAAATAAAAAAGAAAGTGTAAACAAAATAACATAAAATGAATCTCAATCTTGATTTTATGTTATTCTGTCTCCTCGTACGTCATCCACGGTCAACTATCTCTCATCATTATAAATAGAAAATAGTTTATTTTAGCCTCATTTTCAATAAAGCACTACATAACTCTGATTTTTCTGGGCTGTACGAGTTAATAACATTGTTGCAGTTGATATTTTAATGAATTAAAATGACTTCTTTTTCCTGTAAGAGATCTTCCTATAAAGTGTAAATCTGAAGTCAAAAAAGATACAATCCTTAAGAGTTGCACTGTACAGCTAACACTTCTCAATCTTCAATATTTAATTAAAACATTTTCCAAATTAAGATTAAAGACAATACATAATCGATCAATCATTTTGTATTAATATCCAGTTAACTTATTATATCAATGTAATCTATCTCATTATGCCAATTTGGACAAATAAGAAGAATCAATGCATATAGAAGCTCTTTACTGAACATTTTATGTTTGCTCATAAAAAGATTTTCATGAATAATTATTTTAATAAATAATTCTTTAGGTCTGAGACATGATGAACTTTCACCAATGTTGTTCAACTTAGCCCTAGACCAAAAAAAAGTGATTAGAAGAACATCATGCGGAAATGATGGGGTGCACGTTGGAATGAAATATCTTTATATAGGACTTTTCCAGATGTAAACGGACAGCATTGCATTACTAGGAAGTAACCAAGATGACATGAAAGACTCTATTAAGAGTAGCAAAGGAAATCAGCTAGCAAGTAATTGCAATGAAGATAAAACAAGATATGAAGATATAACAAAGTATGTGATTATAAGCTAAAAAATCAAGCCTAACAACATGGTCTGCGTGGATGGCTAATTGTTTCCAAAAGTAGACAGTTTCAAATACCTCGGCCCCACAATAACATCAATAAATGATCTATGGACTGAGAGATACCAGCATATAAAAAGAGCTTCTCTCTATTAAGAACACTGAAATCCCGAAAAATCTCTTAAAATATGAAGCTAAGGATATACAATGCCATGATAAAGCCAGCTCTGATATCTAGCTCTAACAGGTACCCAAGAAAGCAGAATCGAGAGGTCTGAACGGAAAGTCCTCAGTATAATTATAGGAGCTATCTAGGATCAGAGTCTTAATGCATGGAGGAGGAGAACTAACAGTGAACTGTTTGCAGACTGGTCAGTCAATATCTTATTACATGAAGATAAGGAGGTTAAGATGTGCTGGACGTGTGGCTAGAAGTAATGCATCAGGACACCTCTATGCAACAATGAATGTCATTATAGTTGGAAAGAGACCATGTGGGAGGCCAAAATCCAGGTGGATAGAAAGAGTTGACAAAGATGTGAAAGGGCTACTAGCAGCAAACTGGAAAGGAGTAGCCCAAAATAGACAGGCATGCAGAAAGCTGGTTCAGGCTGACAAAGGTCTGTAGAACCAATCGAAAAAAAAAAAAATTCTTTTCTTAGTTATTGTGACAATCAATTATGATAAAAATATAATGAGAATTATATTATTCATAATAGATAATATTATGACAATTCTTTTCTTAGATATTATGACAATCACTTCCAAACCTTAATATTAAAATAGTAATACTAAAAACTGTAATTATTACTATGATAATTATATTTTTATTAATTTAATGGATCTATGTCCTTCTCTGGTAGTACTTATTTAATAATTGGTTTTGTATGTGCTTATTAGATCATTCAAATGATATGCATTTGCAAAATAAATTATTGTATTATTTTTGCTTGTTGTTGGGTGAACCTATAAACTGCTAAAAATGCAGAGGAAGGATCCAGAGGTTAGGCAACTCTTTATTGACAGCACGAATACCAGAATCAAAGATCTGTAACAGGCTGATAATATGGATCAACAGTGGCAAACATGTAAGGAAACCAATGAGGAACTGGCAGTTGGTATGCTTGGATACCAAAGACCAACTAAGAAAGCGTCCTGGTTTGATGAAGAATGCCAAAGAGTGACCAGCCACGAGAACCTTGCTTATAGAACAATGTTACAGCAAAGGCATACACGAAGATCAGTGCAGAAATACAGATCCAGAAGAAGGGAAGAGAAGCAGATCCACTAGAGGAAAAAAAGGCATGGCAGCAGGAATGTCTTCAGCAAATGGAAGACCTCTGGAACAGTAATGAGGTAAGAAAATTCTTCCAAGAAATAAATAGTAGCCGATAGGCATTTAAACCAAGAATAAATGCCTGTAGAGACAATGAGGGTAATCTCATCACAAATAGGATACAGGTTCTGGAAAAGTGGCAGCATTACTTTAATAAGGCCCTCCTTAATGACGTGGCAGAAGAAGGAAGAGGGGGAATAGAGATGAGAGTTGGAGCCACCTGATATAGACAACGTTTATGAAGTAGAGGAAGATTTGAAAAATAATAAAGCACAGGGACCAGATGGACTTCCTGCAGAACTATTTAAGTATGGAGAAGAATTAGTGAAATTCCTTTAGAAGATGAATGAAATTGGATGTGTGGGAGATGGAAGAAATCCCTTGTGAATGGTACAAAGCGGTTATATGCCCGATTTACAATAAAGGGGATGCGCTTGATTGTCATAATTATTGTGGTAATCTCTCTTACCATGAGCTTATAAGGTGTTCTCTCGGATACTTTATAAAAACTGATTCCTTTTGCCGAGCAGAATATAGGAAAGTACCAGACAGGCTTTATGAGAGGAAAGTCTACCATAGATCAGATATTCTATATCAGAAGCATTCAGGAGAGGTGCAGAGAGTATAATATCCACACATGCAACACATGTAATATCCACACACGCAACACATATAATATCCACACAACACACACGCATTCTTCGCCGATGACTTAGATGTTGTTGGAAGAACCCCTACAGATTTAAATAACGCTTTTATCGGTCTCCAGATTGCAGAGGCTAGAGTGGGTTTAGAGGTTAACAAATCAAAAACCAAATCCATGCACGCAGGCCTACAGCTAGATGTGAACGAACTATCACATTTTATAACTGGAGGATTTTCTTTTGAAAGGGTAAATGAGTTCAGCTATCTTGGATTGCAAGTAAATGCGGATAATAACATTCAAGCATAAATACATCGCAGAATTATGTCCGCAAATAAATGCTGTTTAAGTACCAAGATAAGACCCTGGTGAGACCAGTTCTCACTTATGCCTTCTAATGCTGGACATTATCCAGTTCACAGGAAGCCCTTCTCCTAAGGTTGAGAGGAGAATATTGAGAAAAATGTATGGCCCGGTTTGTGCTGATGGGATCTGGAGGATGAGTGTAGTGTATTTTGCCTCTTCTTTTTCCCAGGGCTGCTGTGTCACTATATTCTTTAACATAAGAACATTCTTTCAGTGTGGTATTAATACCATGAAATAGTTTTAACCTTGTATATTCTGCGTAATGTTTTATGTCATCAATGGTGTTTATTTCATAACTGAAAGGCTCAAATCCAAGATTCCAAGACATATTCCATAAGCTCAGCTTGACCTAAGTAACTGCTATAACCATAGTTTTTAGAAAAAAATCTTCAAGGTTTTTGTTTCCATTAAAAGTTCCTTGAGATAGCACTTTGTTACACTACTAGGAACTTTATTTTTCAATTGATAATCCGGAAAATTCATTAGGAAGGTTCACAGCTTAATTGTGATTTTTGAGGGAAATACAATCTTGTTCATTATAACTTAATTAAACCAATTTTTTGTGATGACTTTCTTCCACAAAAAAATTCAATTCAATTTAGAAAAAATATACAACTGAAAAGGATAAAGACCAAGTAAATTTGATCAACAACTCATCTTAAATTTAATGAATATGTAATGTCCATATCCACAAGCAATTCTGAGCATGATGACATTTTAGATTATAAAATTATACAAATAAATAATTACAAGAATTTCAATAGAAAATACAACAGGAACACTCGCATGTAGATAAAACTATAACTGTGCAGGTCTTTAGACAAATAATCAGACCCGGTAAAGAGCACAATGCACTAACTATAGTACTGCGTGACAGTAAATTGTAGCTAAACACCCATACTCCAGTTAGATAGAAGATATCCCCACCTATCTTTGTTTTAGGGCTCTAAAGATTATCACTCACAGAGAGAAAATCTCAAGCAGCATGTTTTCCGGATTAACAAATATGTGAAGATATTTATTTAAAAACTTTAGTACAGCATGTGGCCGTTTTAATTGATAAATTAAAGTAAAAATATATTTCTAAGAAAATAATTTTCAACTAACCATTTTGTCACCATGCTTTCTTCTAATAAGGTGTGGTCTAAAGTTATCACCATATCTAAGAAAATAGTAATATGAAACTAGTCGATCTAAAGGACGCCTAAGGAGATTTAGATATATTGGCTTTTCCCTAGCACCAAACCTATAAAAAACAAATTATCTTGATTAATTCACACTAAATATATTAACAAAATTGTTCACTGAAGGAATAGGGATTAGCTTACTTAAGAAAGTCTATAAATGCCACATGCCCATGGTAAATAGCTGGTTTTTTTTCTGTCCACTTGGTAATATTCCGAATAAATCTAGCCTAAAATTTACAAAAAAACATTAAATTAATTAACAGAGATAAGGATTCCAAAACCTAAAATTATCATACTTAATAACATGAATGATTTACCTGATCGGCAATGGACATGAAATGGAGGTTGCCAGTAACATTAAGATGAAGCACATTAAAACCATTTTTTTTACATAAATCATATGCAACGTTTACAAAACTTGTTGAAGCTGTTTTTGGAACTCTATTATAGATTATTAGTTGCCCTTCATCATAATCGCGTCTTTGCTTTTGGAGTTTTGCATTTTCTTTCAAGTTGTAATAAGTTTGTAGTTTTGAAACTGTTGCTTCTAAAATAAAAATAAGCTATTAAATTAATAAATCAAAGTAATTCAGTGAATCTAATAATCTCAGCCACTAACTACAACTTAATATTAATGTAAAATAATCTTGTGATATTCTCTATTAAATGCAAATAATAATTATTCAAGATTACGCTATTGCACAAATAATGAAATTGGAGTGAAATTCAGTTCACATGAAAGGAAATAAAATTACTTTATATCAGTTAAGAGTAGAAACTATTTTGACGAGTTAGTGTATTGTAATGGTAATATGTTCTACACTAAATTAAGCCATGGATTTTACATACCCAACTTATCTCTGTCCTCTTTGAGTTTAAGGTAGTTATACTGAAAAAAACTTAAGATAACCACAAACATCAATACTGACAAAAACAACCATAGCTTCCTCCCTTGAACTAAGCACAAAGACCTATGAAACATAATGTTCTATGGGATTGGAAGTAGTAAAAAATTAACTCCATAGCAGAATACTGCTGGATAAATTACTAGAAGGTGAAAAATATTTTTGGAAAACAAAATTGAGACACTATCCCATCATTCTACAGATAATACAGCTCTGAAAGTGACAAGGAACATGCAACAGCTGAGAAGGTTACATTAGTAAACAATGGTGTAATCACATACTGATTACTACCAAAACATATTCAAACGCGGAATTCTTTATTTTAAATTCTTTATCCAATCCTCCTTTTATCAGTGATTATTATTTTTTTTTTTATGGCTTTTGTCACTATAATTATTATAGTTATAACGATAAAATAATGAAATGTTAGAAAGCACTCTGGAGCTTATAAGTGGTCCTTTTTTTATGGAGTAACTTTATGATCATACCCATATATATATATTTTTTGGTCTTTTCTTACATAAATTAATAAAACAAAATAATTTAATAAATAAGCAAAGCAATTATGCAGAACGTATCTCGACATTTTCACTCACTTTTAGGAAGGTTGGTATAAAGATTTCTTTACCGCCACAGAATCAAGGTCTCACCTAATGTTAGCTCATTATTCACCATTTCTAAAAAGTTTTTAGGAAGTTTATGTAAAAAAGTTAAACGATTGCAATAAATTAGTTTTAATGCATGAGTAAGACATGCTATCTCATTTTTAAACCGTTGATTTCTCTGAAATCGTTTATTATTACATTTTTCCTGGTAAGTATTCTATTTTGCATTTAGAACTAATAAGGTAATTTTCTAAGAAATTTGTGATATGAATATAAATTCGTAGTTAGTTCTAATGATGCAGATTTCCCATTTATTATTATGATATACATTTTATTTGTTTCTCAATTTTTCATGTTTTATAAAAATAACAATCAAAAATTTTTTTATACTATTTTTACTTACTCGAGAACATAGACTTCAAAAATGAAATATACTAAGAATCTCTAAAATTTCTTTACCCTTGAAGAAATACACATAAGGTTAATGATGTGTCTATAGAGTATGTTTACTCAACAATGTTAACTTTTGTCATTATTTATTAATGCATGCACATAAAATAAAACTTAATTAATTACCACCACACAGGTTGTTACATTCTGTTTAAAAGCTGATCTTTTAATTTTAACCCACATTTATTAACAAACCTCATAATGTTTCCTGGAAAAAATATTTTCTATCTGAAAATTTCTTCTATATTCTTCTTAATTAGCTTATTTTGTGATATCATGATTTTTTACTTTCACTTACTAATGTATAAAATATATAGTAAGGGAATGTATTGCGATCTTGTAGAATATGTAATTCAATTTCTTGATGGAAATACACGTTTTGAGGTCCCCTGAGTCCAAATAACCTAGTCTTACAAAATGTTTTGTGTGTGAATCGGCTAGATCATAACCGCGTCAATAATATTTCAGTCGCCATCTTGCTTTTAATCTCTTAACTTAAATAAAGAAAAAGAAGAAGAAATAATTTAGAAATTGGTCATTCCTTGCTAACATAGTTTTGAACCTTACCGTCTCAGATTTTCTTCAAATTTTGTACAGATGTAGTTATCACGAACTTTCTGAGCGTTTGCTGAAAAGATAAATCACTTTATTTGTATTAAATTATAGTGTAGGGTTTTCACCATTTTCCAACTTCTGCCAAAAGGGTTCACCATTTCCCTTCTTCTGTCAAATGGGTTCCACTGCCAGAAAATGTTTGGAACCACTGAAAACACTAAGTTTAAGGTAACGACTTAAGAAGAAATTTGATAAAACTTTGTATAAATGTTTCTTTTGGACCTACTAACGGTCCTTTAGTTGTAAAACAGTTCTACACATTTGGATGTGGTGCTCATTGCCGTTTTAGAACGGCGAAAAGATTCATTCGTTAGTCTATAATGTACGCCTATAAAGTGCGATAAATTAATTTAATTCAAAGCTCTGAATCTTTCTTAGTTCTAGAAAGCTAATTAGCACCACCTCCTAATGTACGAAGCTGATTTAAACTAAAGAATTGTTATTAGGTCTATAAGAAACGTGTTAAAAAAGTTTCACCAAATTCAGCCACTCAAATTCCTTCTTAAGTCGTTACTTTAGAGTAAAGGTTCCCAACCTTTCTCGGCTGTGGAACCCTTTTTTGCAGAAGTTGGGGAAAATGGTGGTACACTTCTGATAGAAGTAAGCAAATGGTGGAAACCCTACATTATCATTTGGTACAAATAAAATAATTCATATTTCAGTAAACGCTAGAAAGATCAGGATTCTTTCACAACACTTGTACAAATTCGGGAAAAAATATCTGAAATGTAAGGTTTAAAACTTTGTTTTAGTTGACTTGGAATGACCCAATCCTAAATTATTTCGCGGGTTCCCTGGAATAGGCTCATGGATTCCATCCATTATTATATATTTTTTTTTTATAAAAGTAAATTTTTCACAAATCGAATACGCTGAATCCAGTAAGGTTATTAAAATAATCAATAAGCTTAACAAAATATCGAAAGCCAAACTTAGTCCAGTGATATCGAGGTTCAGACAGTCCTTAGTCCCATTTCGATCAATAAGATGTTCTGCTACCTGTCACACAAACAATATATTTTATTATTTTTATTCTTAGGCTCGTGAATGGATTAATAGGTTTTCGGGGTTCAAACGATTTTCTGACCTTAAAATAAAAATAATAACGAGTGTGCAAGACTTTCAACTTTTCATTTATTTTCCCACTTATATCTCGGGAACGGATTTATAAATGTTAGCATCTTAACAGTTTTAAACGATAAATTGGAAAATTTCCATCACTTTTCTTTTTTAAATCTTGTGGATAGGTTAACCCATTCACGAAATATTGTAGAAAAATCTAATGAAAATTAGATCTTTACTCATTTTCCTTTTATCCAAACTATTTAGACGGAAAATCGTTAGAATCTCGAAAATCGAAGAATGATATTATTGAATGTGTAACAGATATATTGAGGATTGTTATATGAGTTGAATATATCTAAAAAAAAAAATAACTGGTATACTAACCATGTAAGGACTCCTGGTCCGATCTGGTATTAAATAATATATTTAAAAAAACAAAACAACATAGCAAAGCTAAAATATTTGTGGATCTTCCTCTTCCCAACTAATGATAAAAA
>NW_027106268.1:0-5258 GCF_000696795.3 Halyomorpha halys | reverse complement strand
CCCCTGATGAAGACCTGAAACTCAGGTCGAAACGTCGGCATAAAATAAATAAATATGGTTTTGTTTATTTATGTTGTTCTTTGCTGACCGCACTCCCCGACAAACTTCTTCAAGCATTAATCTACGGTCAACTATCTACACCTCAATAATGATAAAATAATATTAATGAAGCAACTGTCGCATGTGCACGACAGTGAACTATCGGACAGTTTCAGTCATTGTAGCCACTACCATGGTATAACTATTAATTGCAGTCATGGCATTTCAGCAGTCAATAACTGCCACGTTTAAGTGTCATATGAACATGCCTCAACAACGAAATGTCGAAACATTTGACCATATTAACTGTAACTGCGTTAGGCGTGAAAACAATGCTCTTATATCTTGTTTTGTTTTGATTATGTCAGAACTTGAAATTGATTCTGTTTAATTAACTCTCCGCTAACTAAACTTGTTTAGCTTATCAGCAGTTATGGATTTGGGCAGCAATTCCAAGAAACGTGAAATATTAGTATGAGTGCCCGTGCGATTGTATAATTATGAACACTGGAATTTTCAACAATAATTTTCGACTAAAATACGATTTGAGGTCCCCTGAGTCCAAGACTTTAAAATTGTGCTCCAAAAATAATCCACCCGAGGCCCTAAAAATGAATCCACGAAATTGGTTTAAAATACCTACATCCGCAGCAATAAGAATACTACTATAACTTCTTGTGAATATTTTAGACTATCGATATAAAAATCGAAAAACAAGGACGCCAATGTCCGTTAGGAAATAAAACTTAGACGTGCCAAGAAAAGGTATCAACATTTTAATAAAAATTTATTTTAAAAACTACTTTGTAATAAAATTGATTGATTGGAATTCGTTAACATTTGTGGGATGTAAAACTGTTTAAAGCAAATGATAAATGATTATGAGAGATAGTTGACCGTGGATGATTTATACGAGAAGATGGTTGGGGGTGCGGTCAAAATAAAACACAAATAAGTTGATGTAACTTATTTAATCCTGCCAACGTTTCGGCTAGAGTTTCTAGCCTTCATCAGGGCTAAGAACAGAACAAGATAACAACCAATGAATACAGAAAATAAAATATAAACAGAATGACATAAAGTGAATAATGTTACAGAATAGAATTAATAAAATAAAGTGATGAGAGAAGTGGAAAATAAACTGTATACATAGGTAATTGAATAAATAGATAAAATAACATAATTAAGGAAACAAAATAAAAATGAAGTTATATAATGCAAAGAAATATGAATATATTAGTTATTAATAACTTAAAAATAAAAATATGGAAAGAAAAATAAAATTGATAGAAAGAAAATATATGTAACCAGAATAATTGATAAAGAGGCAAAATATAAGTAAAGTTTAACAAAAGAAATGAATAGAAAAAAAATATTTTGAAAACAACAATTATATATGGTGAACATAATTAATATTTTTTATTTTCTATATTCATTGATTGTTATCTTGTTCTGTTCTTAGCCCTGATGAAGGCTAGAAACTCTAGCCGTAACGTTGGCACGTTTAAGTAAGTTACATCAAATTATTTGTGTTTTATTTTGACCGCACCCTCAACCATCTTCTCGTACAAATGATAAATGGATTAAACAATTCAGTCTAGGAAGGAAACACTTAACATAGACATTTGTTTTTCTTTTCTTTAAAAGCGTGCGGTATTCGCCAGACAGCGACCTGTTCTCATATCTGTCCTTGCTCTTTGTTTATGGTCAATGCAAACACTAATCCGACAGGAAATAGCTCCCGTTTCAACTATAATTCCATATTCGTCGAATTCTTGGAATATAAAACGTCTCAATTTCTGAAAATGCTACGTAATAGGGATAAAAAGATCGGTAAGTATAAATAGTATCCCATATGGTTTTCAAAATATGGACCTACCAGTTCGAATTATCAACAATCAATTAATCGGGACCCTATTTTTTTAATCTTCGAAGGAAGCCAGGGATAAGAAACCGAAAGCCAAATATGAATACTAACAGGATGGTGGTCCGGGTGCGGTCAAAGAAAAACTCAAATAGTTATTAAACTATTATAATGAGCCAACGTTTCGAAAAATATTTTAAGAACTAAATTAAATCGTGAATAAGATAGAAATTGTAAAAAAATATATATATATAAAAGTGAATAAAAAAATTAAATATTTAGGACGAGTAAAATATTAATAAACATATAAATAATAAAAATGAAGATAGGTGACAGATACATATGTGATTATCGATAATGAAAACAAAAATCTCGTGCGGTGCCCACATCATACAACTTTCACTTACCACCGTACATACGTCCCAAAGTTTCTCTCATAATTATGAGTCCCAAAGTTTTGTTTAGATTGGTAGGGTTGTGTTGAAATTATTTTTATGTTTTTCGAAAATTATTTTCCTGTTGCTGTAAAAATTCGTATTTCAGTATTTCTCGAGGTGGGAATTACAAATAAATTAGGTTTCTGTCAAGAAGTTTGATAGAAGATAACGAAGTAATGCAAACGGGCACCATCGGCTGTTCTCGGATTTTCCCGTTCGAATTGAATGTTTCCTTTTTTCTCCTTAATTATTCATCAAATTCTTTTATGTTGTGTCTTTATACATGGTTTATTATCGTCAACAATCAGATCTATGTTTAATAGGCTGAATCGATTGTACATATTGTATTTACATTTGTTTGTAAATAAAGATATTTTTTCAGGTTGGGAAAAAAAAGACTGTTTTTGAGCTAGGGTGTTCAAACACAGACCATTTTGCGAGACTAGATTATTTGGATTCAAAACACTTCAAAATGTATATTTCCGTCCAAAACTCAAATAAAAATTTTGTACGATTACAATACTTTCTCAAACTATATATTTCATATATAGATGAAGACAGATAACAAATACATATCTTATGATAGATAATGAACATAAACATAACGAAAATGGATAATAGCGAATATTAATATGATAAAGATGATTAAATAATGTTAAGATTAATATTATTAAATACATATGAACGTGATCAAAAGTCATTAAAATCTTACCATCATTTAACTATATTACTGTTATTTGTAACTGTTATTATGTATTATTGCAATTTTATGTCCATTGTCTGTCATTACATATAAGGGCGAATCCAGGATCAAAACCCAGAGGGAGCAATAAGGGTGCACGGAAAAGGCGAATGAAACCAAAATTTTAAGAAAATTAGTAGTGCTTTATCAGTTACCACAATCAGCATTTCCTTGAAAAAAAAATTTGTATTTAATTATTAATTTTTTTCACTCCTGCCCTCCGGTGGGTACGCCTATGATAACATACAAGCAGGGACGTCGTTACGGGAGACATCCTTCCTATTAATTTGAAAAGTCGGGAAATTAGCGATTTGAAACCCTACTTCAAACTGCGAAAATTGTGGTAGAACCTCATTCAAAGAGGTTATTTAAATTTAAAATTGTGTATAAACGTTATTTTGAGAGGAAGGGTCAGTTTTCACAAAAATATTGAGGAAAAGAGCTTCTGGGAAAACCTCTCAAAACACTTGAAAATTGGAAAATCCGACCGACATAGTCGAAAAAGTATAGATTTGATGGATAAGATGGTCCACGTAGCGATAAAATGGAACTCAAAATTACAAAAGTAGTTATTTATTAAAATTTATTTCGTGCACTTATCTCTTGTATATATGATTAAATTTTAGCCCTGTGGTTAGGCCACAGAATGGGCAGAAATATTGACATTTATCATGAAAAAATCAAATGGTTGGATCTTTTGTAATTACAAAGTTAATTTATCAATGTTAATTTGCTATTTTATTCTTTTATATATATGTCAAATCAAGTAGGCCAAGCCCGAGGGTCTGCGCACGTATATACACCTAATACATAAATACATTTATCCAATCTATTAGGTTTAACAAAGAGTTCTCATTTTGAAGAAAACTCTTGGTTGAAACTTGAAGGTAAAATTATAATATAAATTAATAATCAAATGACGAATTCCTAAATTAAACAATAAAATAATAAATAAACATGGTTTTGGGTACTGAACTTATTGCTCTGCTATTAACAAGTTGGGTTAGACTTTAATTTTTACTGAAAAAAAAAATGTTATTGAATGTCTCCTAAATTATAAATTATTTTTATAATAATGTAATTAGTGATACTGTGTTTAATATAAACTATTCGATACTAAAACATCAAAATATTGTAGGACTTGGTTCTGAGTATGGCCAGGATTGACAATCGACCACAGCTTATTAATGATGAGTCAGTCGCTCGGCTATTTCCGATTTCATGTGTCTAATACCACAAAGCATTCTTCTGCAGTATCTAACTGGTAAAGCAATTATATGTTTTCATTTATTATTATGCTATTGTTTACTTCTTGAATTTCTTTTTAAAAATATATATACATGAGGAAACAGCCCTCTTCGTAGATATCTATCAGTAAGTAGAAGGCGGCAAAGTGGGAAATAAAGTCTGGAACTAGAGAAGGGGATTTTTTTTTAATGTACAAATATGTAACAGTGATTTTTTTTTTAGAAAGATTGACATTCACTCACCAGCCATAGTCTACTTACCCAAGACAACTTGATGTAAGTTGTTTGCTGATTTCTTAGTGAAATTCAACATTGTGAATAAAATTATTCTAATTTTTAGGGCTGAGTTGGAACAAAACACAGAACAGTTTATTCTTTGTTTACTAATATTCAGAGTTTTTACAAGAGAATAGTTGCATGCAGATTGTGTATCGTTATATAAAAAATTAGCAACTGAAATGTACTAAAAATAATGGCCTAATTCATTGGGAGATAATAATTCGGTTTATTTCAATTTTTAAATAGAAAAATATTTATTTTAAAATTAAAAAAAAAAAAAAATGTTTCTCATAAATAGTTTATCTTCTTAAAAAAGAGTAATTTATTGTGACTTCTTTATGGAAAAAGCAGAGAAAAAGAGAGGGGTGTATTATCCTCCCAATAATTTAGAAACCTGAAAAGTAGTAAGATTTGAGAACCTACTTCAAAGTGGGAAAATTGTCCAAAGAGGTTATTATAATCAAAATTCCTTATAAAAGCTACTTATTAATAACAGCTTCGTTATGGTTGTTCATTTTCTTAGTAGGATTTATTTTTAATGAATAAATATTAATAAAAATTATGAGTGGAAAAAAAGTTTGATAATGTCCAATAGAAAGGGCCGATATGTTGGTAAAATGTTATAACCTTACATATACGTATGTATGGTA
>NW_027106267.1:13206-13568 GCF_000696795.3 Halyomorpha halys | reverse complement strand
TTCATAAACGACTTTATAGCAAATTAAACTCGTCTTAATTTGAGTGCTAATTGACATCTGTACGATCCCAGAGATAATTTCTCGAAACCAATTGAACAACTACTGTTTTTTTAAAAAACTATACCTTGTTAACTATTCAACGTAAACAGCCCTATTAGGGCTCACAGTTTAGTAAATTTACTTTATATTTTTGTAATATTTCTGTAAATTTATCATTTGTAGTAGAATGTAGGAAGATAGTCCGGGTGGCGGTCAATAAAGATATCAAAATAGTAAAAGAAAACTATTTATTGTTACGTTTCGCTCCACTTTGCCGGTCTATAAAAAGTCTTATAATTCATAAATATACGTATCAATTTACC
>NW_027106267.1:10355-10828 GCF_000696795.3 Halyomorpha halys | reverse complement strand
AAAAAATTAAGAAAAACTATTTACAATAACCTATGGACAATAAACATTCTCGTAAACCTATCTTATACAATAGAATGACATGACAAACAACAATAAAGAAAACCTATTTAAAACAAGAGTAAAACTAAAACTTATGCCTCCCCTTTACAAACAAAAAGAAATAAAATAAAATCTAGCTCGCACTAAGTGCTTATTACACATTTTTAAGAATCAATAGTAATAATAAAAAAAAAAAAAAAAATGCATTTTGTACAATGTTATATTCATTGGTAATTAGGTCGCTCCAGCCTCTATGGATTCGGAATTTTTAGCTGTTCAATATGTACTGTCTTCCTCTATTTAGGTCCACGCACGCTCTAAATTGTGACGCTCTTCTTTTGTTGTTGTTGTTGATTGCTGCTTAAAGGCGTAAAACCCTCTGGTCATCAACGCCTATGGGATGATAAAAGTAAAAAAAAAAATAATAAAATAAA
>NW_027106267.1:3380-3960 GCF_000696795.3 Halyomorpha halys | reverse complement strand
AGGCGCCTCGGAGGATTGCCAGGAATGGAAGAGGAAGCAAGGTTAGAAACTAGTGGGTTTGGGTGGTTAGGGAGTTTATTATGGGAGGAATAATAATAAAAATAAATAAATTTACTATTCTGGATTTTATTTTTAGGAAGTCTGGTAAGTTAAATAAAAATTTTCTGAGGTTAAAAAACTTGCAATTTGAATGTAATTTATTTTAAATTAACATATTGTAGCACAACTTTTCGGGACTATTGTCCTATATTCATGTACTTTAATGAACCTACAAACAATAGTCATCCACCATAATAACAATCTTCATCTATATGTATTACAATTCATACAATTATATTCACCTCATTATCAGTCAAAATTTGAATTTCATAAAGGAAATCATGTCATGTCTACATTGCTTTACACTGTTTTCACTTTTTTATCATTACTTATTGGTGCATTCTTCTTCTCTTCTAATGTTTTATTAGAAGAACCAATTTTTTTTTTAATCTGAATTTCTGGTTTACGAGGGTCAAGTAACCGTTGTTCCTTACAAAGGTACTGTTTCTCTAACCCTTAGATTGCAGACGCACAGATTTAT
>NW_027106267.1:2823-3330 GCF_000696795.3 Halyomorpha halys | reverse complement strand
AAAATTTTAACCACATTGTTTGTTTGTTTTTGTTTAGTGGCGCGAAACTTCATTGGTCAACAACGCCATATATATTTTATTTAATTTTGCTTTTCTTCTGTTTAATGTTAGATTTTGTCAGTAAATCTTGTGATTTTAGAAACTAAAACACTAATTCTATTGTTTTATCATCGTCTCCGAGGGTTTTTGAAATATCCGGGTTTAGTTCTAAGTCGTGGCGTGAAATATGGGCATTGTTGGAAAATATGGCTTATTGTTAGATTGTTGTTGCAATTCTGGCAGTTCGGAGGCGTTTCTTTTGAAATAAGATAGGAGTGGGTGAGCCTCGTGTGACCTATTTTCAGCCTGGTCAGTATAAACTATATCCCAGAGCTCGACATTCTTTTTAATTATTTTCAATTTACTCATTGGGCTTTCATTCCACAAAGATTACCATTTATGCTTGACTTCCTTTCCAAGAGGTTTGCTCATAATTTTGTCACTTATGACAAAATTGATAGAGTTAAA
>NW_027106267.1:0-840 GCF_000696795.3 Halyomorpha halys | reverse complement strand
TGATATTGGTACACTTAAATAAAACAAACAATTGCTCTCTAATAGTAAAAAGAAGTTAATTTGAAAAAGGGACGAGAGAAGAAAAGAGAAAAAAAATGAATAAATAAAATACAGTGGTGTGATTATGAATTAATTTTATATTTAATAAAATTTATAACAGAATGTCCTGCAGCAGTCTCCGCTTCAGTCTTCGGGTTGAGGTTGGGTTTCCCAGGTTGTAAGCAACTGCTCATTTAACTGTTGGCAACTGGCAGTGGAACTTCATGAACCGTTTTTTGATGTAATCCTCTGTTGACTCCATTTGTAATTCACGATACAATTGGCTATTTCTTACGAACCAAGCAGCATTAACTGTGTTTCTTAGGACTTTATTTTGAAAAGATTGTAGTTTTTTCCTTTTCGTAGAGGATGCCGCTCCCCAGACTTCACAGCCGTACATCAGCAGTGGCCTGAGAATTGTTTTAAATATAAGAACAGTTGTTTCTGGCTTTAGTTTGGAATTTCAGTTTAGGATAGGATATAGCATTGCTAACCTTGCGTAGGTTCGAGTTAGTTTGATGTTGATATGGTGATTCTAGGTAAGGCTGCGATCTAGGTGAATTCTCAGGTATCTTACTGTTTCACTGGCAGGATTCCATATCACATATTTACCTTTGAGGATTAGATCCCGTGGTTCTGGGGCGGGGCGTGGAAGAGTAAAAACTTTTGAGTTACATTTTTCAAATAAGTAATAGTAGAATAATAATTTTTTTATTGATATTTACAACTGTATAAAAAAATACAACAAGTAAATTTGATCATAATGACATAATGATATGATACAGGATGTAGAGAAACTAC
>NW_027106266.1:1007544-1016121 GCF_000696795.3 Halyomorpha halys | reverse complement strand
TGGATACTAATTACAATAATGATAAAATAATAGTTTAATAATTAATCATAAATATAAATATTTATATGAAAACAAATAAAGATTTTTTTTTCCATCACTTCCATTGCTTACAAGGGAGGACACGCACGTGGGATTACCGATTTCAAAATGAGATGAGAAAAAAAAAATATATATATATTTGAAGATCTTTTTTTGTTATCGTAAGCCACCTTTGCATTACATGTATTTAATAGTAATTATATAAAAATCTATTTAGTTTTTCATTTAGACTAAAAAAAAAAGCATTCTTGATCGTATTAAATGAATTTAAGTGTATAAAAAATTTAAAAAATCAGAAGACACTTTTAAAGTAGAACAAAGATGTTTTATTTAAGAAAAATAAAGTCAGATTCGTTCTTAGTGTCTTTTGAAACGTAACGAATTAAAAATTATAAACTTTGGAGGATACTTTTCTGTCAGCTGATTTCCCTTGTACTGGAAATGAATTTACACCTCCACACAATGTTATCCAAATCGAAAGTTATCTAAACCGTCGAAAAATTCTAAAAATATGGATTTTTTTTTTCTTGGCTAACAAGAACCCTCGAACATGTGTCTAATATTTATGGACTTAGTGTCACTAAACTTTTTGTTGAAAGCGGTGATACTAAATGCAGCTGTAGTGCCTTATCAATTATATATTTAGTCATTTAAATCGTATGTTATCTGCAACATATCTTTTGTCAATATTAACATATGATATGATGTTTAAATTGCTTCTTATGATATTTTCAAGTGTTAAACATGTTTCTATATAAGGTTGACAATAAATATAAAGTTGTTTAATGTTTTCTCATTGAATCATATAGAATTATCTTCCGAGATACCGAAAACTGCTGACCCCCCTACTAAACGTTTTATCATCAATTATTTTTTTATGTTTGTGACCAGTTAATAACCCGATTTATTTAGGAAAATCTGCGCCTATAATTCCTTTTGAAGTTTCAGCGATAATAAATGGCCATTGAATGTTTCAGTGGATTTCTAAATCCAAATTAAGAATTTTGTACCATAAGTTTGAATTTCACTAACATTAGAAGCGTACAAGATGTATTGTGATGCTTGGTTTTTACCGACCCTGGTATAAGGGAGACATCCTCAACGATGTTAACCAGAAAACGAATTCCAGATAGCGATTTATGTGGTTAAATATATAAATGATAAGATATTACACAAAGTCTCCCGTGACGGGGAAGAGTGACGCTCAGTAACCAATGATATTATCCAATGAAGCATAGATGAGAATTTCAAAAAGGCCGGGTAAGCCACAAAAACGTCAACCTGTGTCTTGAGTCAATTCATTACTTAATTTTTTTTTTTATGTTGTATATAAATTGTTTTGTTATTTTTTTATCACTTTTGATTTTATTGATTATCTATATGTATTTTTATCTTTGTTTTTTCTTATATTGATTTTATTTTTTTGGTACTATTGTTATCATTTAGTTTGTTGATTTTTTTTTTTTTTTTTTTATGTAATGGTATGAATAAATGTTCTGACCACTAATTGTAAATGCCCTTAATTGTGGGAGCTTGTATTTACATTATTCAATAAAAGATAATTTCACTAAAAAAATACATAAATAAATAAAAAATGAGTTGAATCATATGCCTCACCTACTTAATTACCAATTGTTCTAAACTACAACATTGTCTAGAGAGTATGGAAATAATGAATGCATATCCGTCCTAGTTTCAGAAGTAGAAATTTAAATTTTAAAACATTTCGGCCGCAGCTTGTTCAACTACACCGTTCCTTCACAACGAGGACCGTGTTTTCAATAGCCACATGAGCTAAATTAGTTTCAAGGACTAAAGAGCTCCGAGGAGGAACTGGGCCTCGGGTAGAGGAAGGGGATCTGTCACTGATATCGCACTCAGTCAGTGATAACACTTCGCTGTGGTGTCAGCTATAGTTCGATCGAGGTGAGTGTTTTAACTCCTCCGGTAATATTGTTTAGTTATCAAATTAATTAATAAACCTAGCAAATATAGCTTCATTTGTTATTTTATTATAACACTAAATATCTACTATCTGAACACAACTTCAAGAATTATAATAATCAATATCGCCGCTTAAGCTGTTTTAACTAGTTAAATTAATTTTTGTGTTCACTATTTAAAAAAATAATGCTGCGGTCTATAGACATTTCGAAAGAATTTTCGTAATCAGAAAAAATAATAAAATTATCTTATAAAACAACTGTTGCAGCGAGATGTACCTAGAATGATGAATTGATTTTTAATAAAATTGTATTGCCGATTTGTCTCTATTGCAAGGCATCTCAACGACCTTATATAGATCCAACTTTAGATAAATTCATTAAACGTTAATCATTAATCAAATTTACTATGAAATGTAGAAAAGATACAACCTTCATCATTATTACGGTATTTTAGATCAATAAAAAACTCTTTACAACTCCATAATTCGTTTATTAATTCATTGAAGGAAACAACTCAGGTCTCTGTACATTGTTATGTGACTAACAATTTACAACACAAGAAAAGTTCTTTAATATTATCAAATTAATTTATATTAGCATTTAGGATGTTTATTTAAATTTTAGTTCATACTTGCATGATCATAAATTACAATACGTGTTGAAAAAAGATAAATCTTATTAGGTTATATTTTTTCACATTACCTTAATTTGTACAATATAGATTATCTGATATTAAGATTTTTTGTTAAATTTACTTTAATGTCAGTTTATGTTCATATTCTGTGATTGATAATATTATAATTTTACATAAATAATTAAAATTTCTTGTTACCTACATTTACATGCAAATTATTTATCAATTTTTTCAGTATAAACAACAACAGCATTTAATTGTTTTCTTGAAATATGTCAATATTTTATAATTTGATAGTAATAAAGTAATATTTTTTTTTTAGTGACAATCCTCAACAATACAAAAGTAATATTGTTAGCATGGTTTTCAGTATATATCCTAGTATTTTTCATATTTCATTATATCCGCTATTATTTCTTATTTATATACTCTTAGAATTTTTATCCGTTAGTCTTAGTTCATTTATCAAACCTTCATTTCGTGTCATTTTTTCTGAAAATGGTTTAGAATTATCCAGCCCATTAAGTAGCATCATACTCATCATACATTTTGGTTCTGTGTTGTGAGATTAGCCATGATTATGACAATTTTCAATAGTGGTGTATTTAACCATTCCTATCATATTTACATTCAAATTAAAATACACAAACAAATAAATTAATGATGATATATAAAAAAAAGGTATTAAATAATACAAAAATAATTAAGTACTTAAGATAAGAAAAATTGAAGTTAATGTTTAAAATTGGAAAAAAAAAGTAATAACCTTGTTTATACTTATGTAATATATTATATTACATATATAATATATTGTTATATATTACATATATTGATAAACAATCAGCACAAGAAATTCCCAACCAAGCTTTATTCAAGTTTTTCTAGAGGGCAATCAAGAACTGCTTTTTCCTCAAAGTCACGCTAAATGGTATTGAAAGCCGGCTGAGTCTGGTAGACGGAGCTGTGTTAATGTACAAAAAAAACATACAATCATGGACTTAATACATAAGTATCAATCGGCCGTTTACAGTTGGTGAAGTTGAGGCGAAGATCATTGCAGCCTCGACACCAGTTTGAGTCCAGGCTGGGGTAGAGACGAATGCAGTTTCTGTGGTGGTTCTACGAAATTAAAAAAAACATGGTTAGAACAAGGCCTTTGGATATAATCCTCCCCCTCCCCCCTCGTAAGTCAAAAATGACCGGGAAATAAATCATAAAACTAAAATAAGTACACTTTATGGATACGTATAATTTGTTAAATAACACCATTTCTTTACTAGGAAACTTATTGGTGTAAAATTTGAATTTTTTGATTAATATTGTGTCGATGCTATGACAATACCTACTGTTATAACATGACTATTTGACCTATGTTGATGACCTATGACTTTTAGTCATGTTGATTACAAAGATTTTTTATTTTAAAAGCATGTTCAATTCATATTTATAATTAATATTTTTTTTTAAATGAAACATAATGTTTTTAGTAAAATATATGGATTGTTTAATATTTTTATTATTTCATTATTGTGTAAATGATATTTACTACACTTTAAACGATGATTTCATTAGTTCAATATGTTATATTTTTCGAAAATTATAGTCACTTATGAGACAAATGTCAACAACAACACTATTTTTCTTAAATGAGTTCTCAACAAATTTGACCTTATGAGGTCCATACGTGATAACGATATGAAATACGTGACCTTATGAAGGATAAACTTTCGTCACACAATATTTTTCGGAATCTTGTAAGATATAACACTTCGTTCTAGATTATACTATCCGACAAATATGACAATTATTCGAAATTATAATAATTTAAAAAATTGTAATTATGATTAATTAAAAATTATAAGTAATTCATAGTTCCCGTTCTTAGTATTTTTATTTTTAATTCATTCGTTTATGCACATGCCTGGGAAGAAAACGAAGTAAATAGCAATTAAGGCTGAGTATGCTGTCAGATGGAACGATTGATAAGAAGACTTGGACAAACAAATAATTAAAGTATTATTATAAAATGTAATTTTAGTCTTGGCTGTGAATAAAAAAAAGAAGTGTATATTATAAGGCCAACAATAACATCCACAATAAGAGAAAATAATGTTTGTTTAAAATGTGTTTATACACCAAATGCTACAATGAATTTCTTATTTTTAATTTGCTTGTTTATTTAAAAAATTATATTGAAAACATTTATTTGTTTCTTACTAAAACATCTTCATGATCCAATTCCTTGTTATCAGGAACCATTTAGGAACAGAATTTTTACCCAAACCCAGATTTTTACTCCACTTAATTCGGAGGAGTTCATTTATTTGGTTTTTTAACAGTGAAAATACGATGATTGATGAATGTAAAAATTACTAATATTTATCAAAGAAAAAGCGACTTGTTAATAGCAATTATCACTCCCAAGGCCACCTGCATAATGTGTCATGAGGGTTCTGATACCATTTACAAATAATCATTTAGTTATAGTAATGAATAAAAATAAATAAAATATTATTATTACTACAATAATAAAAAGTTATTTATTTGTTTAAGGGGCCACCCTCGTAAAAATAGAGTTAGCCTGTAAAATTCATAATGAAATATATCATCGTAGTTATTTTACAAAATAGCGAGTTAAAATCATTTATATAAACTAATAACAAACAATATATCCAAAAAAGGTTAATACATATTTAATAATATGAAAGGAACTAAAATTATACATCATATTGTGAAGATAGGTGTTCAGCTCTAAGTATAAGCTTTTGTCTTACATGTATAAAAAGAAGTTTAAGATACAATCGTGAGGCTACAGACAGAAATTGATACAAATGATTTTGGCTATTGCTTAGTTCCGGCATGTATGTCTCGGATTCGGTTCTATTGATACGCAGGACAGTTTGTTAAAAAATTGAAACTCCTATGCCGTTCCATCCAAAGCTGGACGAAGCTTCTGTGGGTCCAAAGTGTATTTATGTGGACCGGCACTTATTTTCAAATAAATTATGGGGTAGCTGATCTTTAGATAGCTTTGAAAAGCGTCCGTTTTAAGACCCTACCTTACCACGGGTTATAGGTCGATTCTCGTTATATCAAGAGGTCTTTATCCTTGACGAATTCACTATATCTATCCAAGATCTCTCTCATTCTTCTCAATCACCTTATATTATTTACCTTTATAATCATTTACAAACATTAATAAAACAACGATCAAACTAAGAAAATCTTATAGCAGCAAGAATAATCTTATGCTTACAATAATTGCATATTGAAACTGGCTATTATCGGGTTTATCTACTGAAAATTGCAGTCTTTACTTTATTTGCTAATTTTTTAATATAATGAATTAAATGTTTTTAATTCCTGATTAGTTTGAAATTATACTTGATTATTCTATATTATTAATAGATTTAAATTAAGTACTCCTTAAACTTATTCTATTTAACTTTTACCATAAGTTAAAATCAATGTTTCGGTATCCGAACTATACTTGACATTTAAATATCTTTTACAAAAAAGGAATAATTCAAAGAAGACAGGTAAAACACAATCATAATCATTTTATTGAAAAATGATCCCATAAAAATCGTAACACATAACAGTATCAATTGTTCGTGCTTCCGTATTACCTCAGCCTAAATTATGGAGACGAATAAAATCAAAAATTGAATTTCATTTGTTGAATAATTGAAATTTGTTGTGAATTTTAAACTATGATTATATTTTTGTCGGTAATGGGCTTTAATCAAAACTTGACTGTACACGGGTTTTTATATCCACACTTACAGAGAATACAATAAATTCTCGTAAATTTTATACTTTCTGTCCATATTCGTGTAAACCTCTGTAACTACTATTGTTCACACTTTTGTAAAAACGTCAATTATTTATATAAGACTGTTACGGATTTTTAAATATAAATAATAAAATATGTTTTATTTTCATGAACTGTACTTTTTTTTTTTTTTAATAGTGCCGTTCTACTGTATAGCGTAAGAAAATACAGTAATAATAGAACATTTGTAATTTAATGATGTTTTCTCATCCTATTTTCCTCTTTCTTATTTCTGCGTATTCCTGTTGTCCAGGAATTAGTCTGTTGTAGTTGCGGTTTACATTAACTCGTATGATCATGACAGTGCAGTACAGCCGTCATGCCACATTATAATAGAAGATTAGAATAAACTTATCAAAATAGAATAGAATGTAGGATTGGAAATGTATTCAAGTTCCACCCGATATTAGTCCTTTCTCTTTTAAGTTGTTCCTCCTAGTTTTTATCTTCTCCCTTAATCACTGTTTCTAATTGCTTCTGTAATAATTTAACATCATAGCTTTCTACGCTAATCTCAACGTGAAAAGTTTGATCAGAAAAGATTATCCAAAAACATATGACCGAGTTTATTTTCATTTTTCAGAAATCATTGTATACAATACTTAGTTCTCTAAGCACTTATATGGACCATTTCTGTGATTGGATTAAAATTTTCTTAATTTGAATTATATAATTTTTAAAAAATGCTTTTTTTTCGCAATGATTACCCAAAAAACCCAAGCCTCAGCAGATGAGGATAATTCAGGATATCTAAAATTAAAGGCTTTTCGTTTGTTTAAATTAATTCCATTTACGGGTCTTATTTCCACCCACCAAAATGTATTTATATTTTGTTTTCAATCGGCTTAAACCTTAGGTATGATTCACTGATTTTCATTATTTGGTTAAATCCACTTCAACATACTAAAAATTACTAATGGCTGATTATTTTCACGCCTGAAAACCTAAAACACCCGGTAATTACGTACTTAGCAATTCAAATAAATGTTTTAACGTTAGCAATCATGGCGGAAGAAGTAAATTTTCAGTTTTTATAGTATATCATAACTGATACATTTATACAGTACAGTATATTTAATATTTGATTATTCAATACGAATTGTTAGTAATTAAGAGATAAGTTCCGTTAATTATATCCAGCCATCAAATTCAGCTTTACCTCCATTTGGTTTTATTAATGTTACAAAAAGAATAAATATAAATATCTTTGAATTAATTTGTTAACAACAATACAGTCCCTTCAATTGTCGTTTATATTTCTTTATTTTATATCGTAATGTATTTATATTTCCATTAAACACGAAGTTAGATAAAATGACATGATTGAATGAGGGCGTATGTGAAATATTAGGAAAATGAATATTGTTACTTCAAAGAATCACGTAATACGTAGCATTCTGTTTAATTTGTCCTAACATTTAATTGTGGTAGTTTCAAAAAGTTTTATTTTTAATGGTTTTAAGTCTAAAATAGAAAACAAATAAACATTAAATTCCGGCTGTGAAGTCTGGGGAGCGGTATCCTTTACGAAAAGAAGAAAACTACAATCTTATCAAAATAAAGTCCTAAGAATCGCAGTTAATGCTCCTCTGGTCATAAGAAATAGCCAATTGCATTATGGAGTCAATAGAGGATCACATCATAAAATGGTTCATGAAGTTCCACTCCCATTTGCCGACAGTTAAAGGAGCAGTGAACCTGGGAAACCCAACCTCAACCCGAAGACTGAAGCTCAGACTGCTGCAGGACATTCTGTTATAAATTTTATTAAATATAAAATTAATTCATAGTCACACTACCTCTATTTTATTTATTATTATTACTCACTTTATTTATTCATTTTTTTTCTCTTTTCTTCTCTGGTCCCTTTTTTAAATTAACTTGTTTCTTTTTATTATTAGAGGGCAATTGTTTGTTTTATTTAAGTGTACCAATATCATTATTTGTTATTATTAATTTTACTTTCCTCTTTTATTAAGAAGCATTATTCTTATCTATTTATTGATTTTTTTTTATAACATTGTATATATAGGGGTGTCTTTTGTACGAGATCATAGCACCCCTATAACCAACTGATAAAAAAAAATTTAATAATTTAACATCATAGCTTTCTACGCTAATCT
>NW_027106266.1:998788-1007494 GCF_000696795.3 Halyomorpha halys | reverse complement strand
CCCCCCACCATAATCAACTGAAATAAATATATATATAATATAACGGTTATATCAACCATGTAATACCCACCAGGCCGATCTGGTATAAAATACGCTACACTGATTTCTTTATCAAGATGGTCAGTGCATTATAATGTTAACCGGTTCCAATTCATGTTTGAAACTAAAGAAAAAAAATTCAAGAACTAATATGACGATACTTTTTTTCACCTTTTTCATCTTCTTGACATAGTATCTTTACGTTAAGCTATTAATCTACTAAACTGTACTGAAACTTGCCTTTACAAAGGCAGCATACCATAGAGGTTTACCAGGTTGCTCTTGGGCTGCGAGATTCGTTAGGGGATCACATGATTCGTGATTGTAACAACAATAAAATTTGGGGCGAAAAACAACGTCATCAAATATTTTGGTTTCGTTCTCTTAAAGGTTGTCTTATTTCCAACATTCTTTTTTTTTCCTTCATTCGCCGTAGTCTCCCAAAATTATATTGCCGAGTCTTCGTGGGTTGTTGAGTGTTTAAGTTAATAATATTATTGTGCAGTGGATCCCGATTATAGATTGCATAAAATAATATTCCATGATTTTACATTAATTAAATACAAAAAACATGTGCGTTTAATTAGTTTAGTACTGTAGCAGTAGTTGTGCACCATTTGTATCATACGGGTGATTAAGGCACAAACTTGTTTACTCAAATTGACTAAATTTTCACTCTTTATAGAGGACAGTGACAAGAAATACCTTGTGTTTACAAGAAGAAATTAGGAGGATGTTCCTATAGGAACTATACCAAACATAAAAGACTTCAACATTCATGAGAAGCTTTTCAAGTAAGGCCAAGAAAAAAGTGAGTGGATTTACTCATGGAGATATTGACATCTCCTGTGAGATGTTCCTGAAGATCATTACGACCCTCATTAAAAAATATTTTTTTTTCAACCAAGTAAATATATTTTATGCACCCTATTAATGTTTTCCAAAAAGGTTCTGACAATACATTATGCAAAAGACATTAAAATGGTGTTGTTTTTTTATTTATTGCTATTTACAATTGTACAGTATAGTACATTTAATAAATTTGATCTCAATCAAAATGGAGTGTTACAGGCGTGTAGAGAAACTACTCATTGGTAGTACTCTAATGACGTTTTACATTAGCAGGTCTCGTGGTCATCTTCTTTTCAGGCACCTCGGAGGATTGTCAGGAATGGAAGAGGAACCAAGGCTAGAAACTAGTGGGTTTGGGTGGTTAAGGAGTTTGAAATGGAAGTAATGATATCTGTTTCGGGCTAGATCGGTTGCATATGGAACATTAAGGTCTTTATGTATGATTTTATTTGTGACAAAGTAAGGAGCATTGAGGATTTAGGATTGCAATGATTAGATGCGAAAGGAATTCGAAGGTTTAGTGGAACCCCAAAGCACAACTCCGTATGTCCGAATAGGCCTTATGACAGTCTTTTGTAATGAATTGGAAGTTTAGACCGTTTATCCAATAAGTACTGTAATAGTCGAAATTGACATTTCCTGTCTTTTCAGTCTTGTGTGAGGATTCCAGGTTCGTCGTTCGTCCAGATGTAGTTCAAGGTAGCGGATCTGTTCGACAGGAGTAAGATCAACATTATTAAAGGAGACTGTAGGGCAGTCGGTAGGTTTATGACGAAGGGTATAGGTGATTTGATGGGATTTATTTTAATAAAGGTGTTTTTTAAATCCAGAAATTAAGGTAAATTATTGAAAACAATTCAGAAAAAAATGTATATCCTGAAACCTTCTAGAACCTTTAAGGAGTGACAAGAAAGGGTGATAATGGCACTTCATTTATATCCTTGGAATCCATGATAGATAAGGTGTACCTAAGACACTCGTATTGCTGGGTGAAATTAGAAAATAAGTCAGCACGTCTCGCTTGATATTTGAAGAAATTTATTTTTCATTCATGAAAGTGAAGTCTAGTAGTTTAAGAATTAAAGGAGAATATCTCTATTGCAATAGCGAAAAGGTTTAGGAATAAAAAACATAAAGGTTTATTTCAAATACATTAAGTTATTCAAAACAAAAACAGCGTTCATTGAAGGGTCCGTCAGTGATATTCTTTTTAATAGTTAATTGAAATGTCTGCTAAGCTTTAGTTTACTAGTCCGAATAATAATTTGATTAAGATTAATAATTGATTAATTTGATTAAACTGATTAAGAGAGCCACGTGAAATTATTATTAAAAAAAAACTAAATTAATGGTTTGTTTTTGTTGGTTTATTATAATAGGGAAATCTTTTACCCTAAATGAGTAGGTAATGACTGGAATAGTTCAAATAAAAATGCAATTATGCTTAATGGAAATAATAAAAATATATAAATACAGGTAAATGAATTTCCAATCATGAAAGACAAAAACTTCCTACAGATTTATTGAGGGTGCACAATATTTTCAAAATTAAGGTAAAATAATACCTATTACAAAAACAAAATAGAAAATAGGAAAGTCTTTTTATTATAGTGCTTCATACGGTTCTGTCGCTGGCTCTCGTCAACTAGTTTTCATGAAAATATCCCAACGAAATTGGAAAATAAAGATGAATATGATTGGATTCAAAGAGATTTTTTTTCCTAATTGACGTTTTAATTATTTTACAGAAGGACAATTTTTGATTTGCAATCATTAACTTCTCACTTGTCTGTGAAAAATATTTTTTTTTTTTTTGAATCTTCAAAATTTGCATTACAACTTTAATTGGGAAATTAGTTCTTCACCTGTCAAGGTTAGGAATAAAAAATTCCCCATTCTTGCTTTATTTACCTTCTTAATTTTAGCTTTAAGAGTTGATTAAAAAGGCTTTTAAGTAAACATAGTCAAAACAAATTCAACACGCTTTGAAACGTTAAAAAAAGTATGCTTATTTTTGTTTTTACATTAGCAATGTGGCAAATATCAAGGAGCAGTTTACTCTTTCGTAATCATGTAAGAACAGCAATATTTTTTTAATGATATTTAACCCTCGTTATTTTTTTTACCCGTTGTTTAACTAAGTTAAATAAATAATGTTCTCCTAAATGTCAACAATTTATTAACATGAGGCTAAGCTCTTGATGAATATTCCTAGCGGTGAGCTTTGTCATGACTCACACGTATTTTTTTGAGACGCTGTTCTAATCTAAATTGATGCACCCGAGGAGCGGGACGGCCAGTGAGTAAGGCTCTGTGGTACCAAATCAAAGGTACCGCTTTCGAATCCGGCTGTGACAGATAATACCTAATTTTTTTATTATAAAAGGGTGGGATCGGGATACCCTCCGGTGTCCAACCTTATGCTCGGGCAAAAGCGATTGTTCCTGATCGTGAACAAATCATCCTCCTTGCACAACCGTTATTAAAGAAACAGTACTTCCTTACTGAGTACTGAAACCCTTCATTTGTTGTAACTATCCATATTTTTATTTTAATTTGATTTATTTTTCCTAGATATTCAATTTCAAAATATGTAACATTTCTTAATTCAAATTATTTTTACAATTCTGTTTCTTTCTTATTCTTATTATATTTATCTTTCTTGGGATGTTAATCTATTCGTAGCCTCTATATTTTAATGTGAAGTTCAAAAATTAAATTTCTGTTTTTTTTTGTTTATAAAGTATAGTTTTGTGTAATGCTTTATATTATTTCAAGGAAAACATTTAATCCTTTTTTAAATTCCTAAAATTATTATTATAATGAACTTTTCGAGTTATATCTGCTCATCTTCAACGTCCAATAATAAATAATTCACAATTAAGAATTGAAATGTCTATTCTATAAATTAATTTTAACCAACAACGTATAAATAAAAGCACTATCTATTTAGGTAAAAATTTAAATGCGATGCTAAACTTTATAAATAAGTGATGTGTAGATCAATATATGATGAAAAATTTAATAGACCAATTTAAAATTATTAAGTCTTTTAATTCCTCCATGGTTTAATTTAAACGTAGAAACTATCTTAAAATTTGTAATAGCAGTAAACAATTAATTATTTTGTTTTCATTTATCGAACTTAGTGTTTTCTCAGTTTATAATTTATCTGTGTAGCCGGTTAAAAGAGGTTCATCTGTAATGAGTTTTCTGTATATATATTTTTAATCGAAGCTGATATTTATAATGACACAATCGATTTCTCGCGTATTTATCCGTAACTTTTATTTAAACTTCGCTTAGTATAAAACCATTCCATAAGTTTATACACAACAGTATGTGAACTGTACCAATGTCTATTTTCACCACCGCAGAAGTTAATGTGTAAAACAAGAATATCTATTGATTTAAGGGAACCATTCTTCAGTCAGTGAAGGATTAAAATCTTACAAAATGTAAATCTTAAAACTAACGTTTGGCTGATAAACAATTATCATCCGATTGAATAATATTTATGTTTAGGTTTATCAGGTTCTTAGGTTATTGTCAATATTTACTTAACGTGAAATTCCTCTTGACCCACTTAGGTTTTTATATTACTTGTCATTGTAATTGTTTTTAAATTCCTTTAAAAGACTATTCGCAAACCATAGTTTGAAAAAGTATATAGTACAAGAGCCTGGGTAAATAAAAGTTATTTCACCCCAATTTTTTTTTTACTTTTATGAACACTTAGTGAAATCACTAGTCCAAATTGATGAGTCTACCAAGTATAGGTAGGAAAAATACAATATGGCATCTATTTCAAAATGTTAAAAAAAAATAATTTTTCTTTATGGCCACTATATCTTTATAAAATTACCACTATGAAAACATAAAACTATGAAGAATCAGTTTAACTTTTATTAGTACTAGAGCCGTGGAGAAGATTATTAATACGGCGGTTATTTCATCCCATTTTTGATTACTCTTATTAACATTAAGTATAATTATTAGTAAAAATTTATGATTTTACCAAGCATAGCTCTTTCGGAGCTCCATATCATTAAAATTACCAACAACACTAGAAAACCGAATTGAATATCATGTAAAGAAGAGTAATTTTTTTAACATGAGTCAATTTACTAATATGAGCCCTAACAAAGCTAAAATAAATTTTTGTCCAAACAATTATAATTCCATTTCTTTTAGCAAACATCATGAAAACTACAACTCCTGGAAATATAAGTGTCATAAGCTAACTATAAATGAATTAACTAGCATTAATTTGAATGATAGCAAACATATTTATGTCTTATGGCTCCTGAGGTATATATTTTATAAATCAATTTTTTTTCCCAACAGCAGGAAATCAACATTCTGTGAATTCATTTTGTCGAATAGCATGAAGACTACTACTCCTACAATGATAAACGTCATAAACTACTTTATACAAAATTAAATTAGCTCCAACTTGAGAGTTAATAAACATTTGTACGTCGAATGGGGTTTGAGATACCGATTTCTCAAAATAGATTCACTAACTAGTGATTCTTCAGTGCATATTTTATGAAATGTTTCTTTACAAAAATCTATATCTCGAGAACCATTGAACTTAAATATCTCTGTTAGGGTTCATATTTTAGCTAATTCACTCTTCTTTGAATGATATTCAATTAGATTTTCTCTCAAACCCCCTAGTTTCTAACCTTGGATCCTCTTCTATTCTTGACAATCCTCCGAGGCACCTGAAAAGAAGATGGCCACGAGACCTGCTAATGTAAAACGTCATTATAGTGCTGCCAATGGGTAGTTTCTCTACACGCCTGTAACACTCCAATTTAACCGAGATCAGATTTACTAAATGTATTATAATGTATAGTTGTAAATAGCAATAAATAAATATTTAAAAAAAAAATAGATTTTTTAGTGTTATTGATAATTTTAAAGATATGGAGCTCCGAAAGAGCTATTTCATATTCAAATTTTCTCCCCGGCTCTTGTACTAATTCAAGTTAAACTGATTCTTCATAGTTTTTGTTTTTTCATTGTCCATAGGCTTTCGGAAACTCTTTGCACTGAAGGCTTTTAAGGAATCTGTTGAAGCTACAGCTGGAATCATTTCTAATAACTTCTCTCTTAGTTCTTTCCTTATATGTTGATACAAATCCCTGGGAGCCAGATAATGCTGCAGTATGAAAGTTTTTGAATTTGACCAAAACTTCGTCGGCTAAGTGCAAACGTCACCTCTCTTCCTGCTGGACTGGCTGCGACTGTTAGAGTGCTGCGTCTTTTGAAGGATCTATTCCGTCCATAGATCAAAGACTACGGTTTCTATACCATGGCATCGCCTCCAGCCAAACATCGCTAGCTGCCGCCGCAGTTTAGTTCAAGTTCAATGAGGCAAAGCTTCTGCAGGTCCCTAGCTCTTAGCGACATAGTTTCGTCTCTCCAAATCACAGAGACCTGAAAGGGGAGCGATTGGACATGGTTTCAGTGGTCCAGGCAGCTTAGAAAATTTCCCTAAAAGCCTTCTGGACAGAATTCCCCCACTCAGATATATTGACCTATGAAAACATCTTAAAACTTTGTGAATACATTATGCACATTTTTGGAATAAGAAATGTCCACTTCCTTGCTAGATACATTTTTTATTACAGTACACACATAAATATTTTAGTCTAGTAAAAGAATTATCGAAATTTTTATAAAACTTTATAAAAATAGGCTAAAAACCCTCTAAGTGACATTACATAAATTTAGATTAATATATCTTCATACCAGTGATGCGGCGAGAGGGATGCACTGGGATCTTTTGAGCTCTGCTAGAGTGGCCATCCTCAAGTCGATTGTTTAAATATTGTATATTAGAATGTAAATGCGTCTAGAGATTATATTATTGTATCATTATGTTATTTTTTTCATACACATAGTTTGATTATGTTCGTTTTATTTATTCTTCTGTTTGTATATATTTTAAGAGAGATTTATTTTTTTTTTCATTCATTTATTTATTTTATTTTATTTTAGAATGTATGAGATCATTCATCACTCTGAGTGCCCACAACTGTGTGGAATAGCTAATTTATCTATCAATAAATAAAAAGCATTTTAAATAAAAAAAAAAAAAATGTCTTCATTTTAGTAATAAGTTTATTCAAGTTCTTACTGACTTTCTAATTTTTGTCAATCATTTTTACATAAAAACTTTTAGTAAATGATTAAAAATTAAATTACTGTTATCACATTGTAAAATGTTATTTGTATTATGCAATAACCTATTCTGTTTTCGGTCCCCAAAAAATTTAAAAATTTAAAAATTCGAGCTTATTTACTATCAGTTTTAATTTATATACTTAACTAAATAGTAAACATTGTTTTTTTAACAGCTCAGGTTAATATGGATATCACATTTTTTTTTCTTTAGAACATAAATGTTCCAGTTTAATACGGTCCTATATAAAATTTAAATGTTATAAATACATGAATAAAACGTAATTTAAAGTCAGAGGGGAGCAATAGCACATTCAAAGCAAAATTGAAGCCAAAAGGTCTGGCCACATTCCCACTGGTCAAGTTTACGTTGGGCTGAATCTATTTTTCAAGTAAATATGTGGTGTATGGCTTATATTTTTAATTTCTCTGCAATAATTAGATTTTCGGTTCTTCAGTTTATTTTTTATACCTTAACAAGTTATACTCCAATATTGACATTATTCTCCCGATGACGTACTTCCACACCATTTGCAAGCCAGGTAGAGCACTAACCTACCCACATCGATCTTGAGGAACACCAGTCCCTGTTAGTAAGCCCAGTGCAGCAGAATACCTCACTAATGCTTAATCAATTCCGAACAGAACGGTTTGGTCAGTTGATGTGGAATCAATATGCCTTTCCATTAGAGCTTATCCGCTGACTTAAATAACAATCTAGTCAAGATTAAAACATAACTCCTCAAATTTCTTTTTGTATATTTTAAAAGAATCCTCGCGATTTTGTTGAATTTACCATACTTTCAAAACTTTAAGCAACTTTTCTTCAAGATCATAAATGTTTTTTTTTATGTAGGAGTAATATGTAGATAAAATAAATTGATATAGAATTAATGATTCTCCTTTATTTCTAAAGTCATGCATTTTTACCAAAATATGTTTGGCACTTTATTAAAACACTAGAAATTGTTGAGCCGTAAAGGTATAGATAAAAAAATTATCATGAACTTTTTATTTATTTGATTGCCAACGCCGATTCATACTTATTTTATCATCACTGGGAATAATCAGGAATAAAATAAATTAATAAAATATTGGTTACTTTTAAAATAAATTAAGCTTATTTACTCCGTACAGTCTCGGTCAGAGCTATCCTAGATTTATTAATTAAGGCAGGATAATTAGCCTTTGCTCTGATTCATAATTCTATTACCTAGAAACTTTACAGTAAGAATTCACCTGGTTCGTTGAAGTTTATGGTGTTGACACCAACTGATCCTTGAGATGCCCAGATATTGTTGCGTACTCTAGAACCGGAGGCACGGTTCTGGTCTTGGATTCGACAGTGAGATTTGAATGACTTTCATCAGGTAGGTAGAATGGAAAGGGAAGAGAAAGAAATTTATCAAAAATGCCCCCCTCTCTTTTTTTTTTTTTAATTTTATTTATTTGTTGATATTTACGACTGTATAAAAAAATACAACCAGTAAATTTGATTATAATGACATAATGATATGATACAGAATGTAGAGAAACTACCCAGTAGTAGAACTCTAAAAACAGTTTACAATATAAGGTCACGAGGCCATCTTCTTTTCAGGCGCCTCGGAGGATTGCCAG